>NW_028283157.1:0-121199 GCF_059441175.1 Urocampus carinirostris
CGAAAAAAAAAGGTACGGGGTGGTATGTCAAAAAATTACCTAAGGGGTGTTAGTATGTCGAAAATGACAAAAAAATTACGTAAGGGGGGGTAGTGTGTCGAAAATGTAAAAAAAAAAACATATGACGAAAATGTCAAAAAATCACGTAAGGGGGGGTAGTGTCGAAAATACCGAAAAAAAAAAGGTACGGGGTGGTATGTCAAAAAATTACCTAAGGGGTGTTAGTATGTCGAAAATGTCAAAAAATCACGTAAGGGGGGGTAGTGTGTCGAAAATTTAAAAGAAAAAACATGTTTCGAAAATGTCAAAAAATCACGTAAGGGGGGGTAGTGTCGAAAATACCGAAAAAAAAAGGTACGGGGTGGTATGTCAAAAAATTACCTAAGGGGTGTTAGTATGTCGAAAATGTCAAAAAATCACGTAAGGGGGGGTAGTGTCGAAAATACCGAAAAAAAAAGGTACGGGGTGGTATGTCAAAAAATTACCTAAGGGGTGTTAGTATGTCGAAAATGTCAAAAAATCACGTAAGGGGGGGTAGTGTCGAAAATACCGAAAAAAAAAAGGTACGGGGTGGTATGTCAAAAAATTACCTAAGGGGTGTTAGTATGTCGAAAATGTCAAAAAATCACGTAAGGGGGGGTAGTGTGTCGAAAATTTAAAAGAAAAAACATGTTTCGAAAATGTCAAAAAATCACGTAAGGGGGGGTAGTGTCGAAAATACCGAAAAAAAAAGGTACGGGGTGGTATGTCAAAAAATTACCTAAGGGGTGTTAGTATGTCGAAAATGTCAAAAAATCACGTAAGGGGGGGTAGTGTGTCGAAAATTTAAAAGAAAAAACATGTTTCGAAAATGTTTAAAAAAATCACGTAAGGGGGGGTAGTGTCGAAAATCCCGAAAAAAAAAGGTACAGGGTGGTATGTCAAAAAATTACCTAAGGGGTGTTAGTATGTCGAAAATGACAAAAAAATTACGTAAGGGGGGGTAGTGTGTCGAAAATGTAAAAAAAAAAACATTTGTCGAAAATGTCAAAAAATCACGTAAGGGGGGGGGGTAGTGTCGAAAATACCGAAAAAAAAAGGTACGGGGTGGTATGTCAAAAAATTACCTAAGGGGTGTTAGTATGTCGAAAATGTCAAAAAATCACGTAAGGGGGGGGTAGTGTGTCGAAAATTTAAAAGAAAAAACATGTTTCGAAAATGTCAAAAAATCACGTAAGGGGGGGTAGTGTCGAAAATACCGAAAAAAAAAGGTACGGGGTGGTATGTCAAAAAATTACCTAAGGGGTGTTAGTATGTCGAAAATGTCAAAAAATCACGTAAGGGGGGGTAGTGTGTCGAAAATGTAAAAAAAAAACATTTGTCGAAAATGTCAAAAAATCACGTAAGGGGGGGTAGTGTCGAAAATACCGAAAAAAAAAGGTACGGGGTGGTATGTCAAAAAATTACCTAAGGGGTGTTAGTATGTCGAAAATGTCAAAAAATCACGTAAGGGGGGGTAGTGTGTCGAAAATTTAAAAGAAAAAACATGTTTCGAAAATGTTTAAAAAATCACGTAAGGGGGGGTAGTGTCGAAAATACCGAAAAAAAAGGTACGGGGTGGTATGTCAAAAAATTACCTAAGGGGTGTTAGTATGTCGAAAATGACAAAAAAATTACGTAAGGGGGGGGTAGTGTGTCGAAAATGTAAAAAAAAAAACATATGTCGAAAATGTCAAAAAATCAGGTAAGGGGGGTAGTGTTGAAAATACCGAAAAAAAAAGGTACGGGGTGGTATGTCAAAAAATTACCTAAGGGGTGTTAGTATGTCGAAAATGACAAAAAAATTACGTAAGGGGGGGTAGTGTGTCGAAAATGTAAAAAAAAAAACATATGTCGAAAATGTCAAAAAATCACGTAAGGGGGGGTAGTGTCGAAAATACTGAAAAAAAAAGGTACGGGGTGGTATGTCAAAAAATTACCTAAGGGGTGTTAGTATGTCGAAAATGACAAAAATATTACGTAAGGGGGGGGTAGTGTGTCGAAAATGTAAAAAAAAAACATTTGTCGAAAATGTCAAAAAATCACGTAAGGGGGGGTAGTGTCGAAAATACCGAAAAAAAAAGGTACGGGGTGGTATGTCAAAAAATTACCTAAGGGGTGTTAGTATGTCGAAAATGTCAAAAAATCACGTAAGGGGGGGTAGTGTGTCGAAAATTTAAAAGAAAAAACATGTTTCGAAAATGTCAAAAAATCACGTAAGGGGGGGTAGTGTCGAAAATACCGAAAAAAAAAGGTACGGGGTGGTATGTCAAAAAATTACCTAAGGGGTGTTAGTATGTCGAAAATGTCAAAAAATCACGTAAGGGGGGGTAGTGTGTCGAAAATTTAAAAGAAAAAACATGTTTCGAAAATGTCAAAAAATCACGTAAGGGGGGGTAGTGTCGAAAATACCGAAAAAAAAGGTACGGGGTGGTATGTCAAAAAATTACCTAAGGGGTGTTAGTATGTCGAAAATGACAAAAAAATTACGTAAGGGGGGGTAGTGTGTCGAAAATGTAAAAAAAAAACATTTGTCGAAAATGTCAAAAAATCACGTAGTAGTGTCGAAAATACCGAAAAAAAAAGGTACGGGGTGGTATGTCAAAAAATTACCTAAGGGGTGTTAGTATGTCGAAAATGACGAAAAAATTACGTAAGGGGGGGTAGTGTGTCGAAAATTTAAAAGAAAAAACACGTTTCGAAAATGTCAAAAAATCACGTAAGGGGGGGTAGTGTCGAAAATACCGAAAAAAAAAAGGTACGGGGTGGTATGTCAAAAAATTACCTAAGGGGTGTTAGTATGTCGAAAATGACAAAAATATTACGTAAGGGGGGGTAGTGTGTCGAAAATGTAAAAAAAAAACATTTGTCGAATATGTCAAAAAATCACGTAAGGGGGGGTAGTGTCGAAAATACCGAAAAAAAAGGTACGGGGTGTATGTCAAAAAATTACCTAAGGGGTGTTAGTATGTCGAAAATGACAAAAAATCACGTAAGGGGGGGTAGTGTGTCGAAAATGTAAAAAAAAAAACATTTGTCGAAAATGTCAAAAAATCACGTAAGGGGGGGTAGTGTCGAAAATACCGAAAAAAAAAGGTACGGGGTGGTATGTCAAAAAATTACCTAAGGGGTGTTAGTATGTCGAAAATGACAAAAAATCACGTAAGGGGGGGTAGTGTGTCGAAAATGTAAAAAAAAACATTTGCCGAAAATGTCAAAAAATCACGTAAGGGGGGGTAGTGTCGAAAATACCGAAAAAAAGGTACGGGGTGGTATGTCAAAAAATTACCTAAGGGGTGTTAGTATGTCGAAAATGACAAAAAAATTACGTAAGGGGGGGTAGTGTGTCGAAAATGTAAAAAAAAACCATTTGTCGAAAATGTCAAAAAATCACGTAAGGGGGGGTAGTGTCGAAAATACCGAAAAAAAAAGGTACGGGGTGGTATGTCAAAAAAATTACCTAAGGGGTGTTAGTATGTCGAAAATGACAAAAAAATTACGTAAGGGGCGGTAGTGTGTCGAAAATGTAAAAAAAAAACATTTGTCGAAAATGTCAAAAAATCACGTAAGGGGGGGGGGGGGGGTAGTGTCGAAAATACCGAAAAAAAAAGGTACGGGGTGGTATGTCAAAAAATTACCTAAGGGGTGTTAGTATGTCGAAAATGACAAAAAAATTACGTAAGGGGGGGTAGTGTGTCGAAAATGTAAAAAAAAAAAACATATGTCGAAAATGTCAAAAAATCACGTAAGGGGGGGTAGTGTCGAAAATACCGAAAAAAAAAGGTACGGGGTGGTATGTCAAAAAATTACCTAAGGGGTGTTAGTATGTCGAAAATGACGAAAAAATTACGTAAGGGGGGTAGTGTGTCGAAAATTTAAAAGAAAAAACACGTTTCGAAAATGTCAAAAAATCACGTAAGGGGGGGTAGTGTCGAAAATACCGAAAAAAAAAAGGTACGGGGTGGTATGTCAAAAAATTACCTAAGGGGTGTTAGTATGTCGAAAATGACAAAAATATTACGTAAGGGGGGGTAGTGTGTCGAAAATGTAAAAAAAAAACATTTGTCGAATATGTCAAAAAATCACGTAAGGGGGGGTAGTGTGTCGAAAATGTAAAAAAAAAAACATTTGTCGAAAATGTCAAAAAATCACGTAAGGGGGGGTAGTGTCGAAAATACCGAAAAAAAAAGGTACGGGGTGGTATGTCAAAAAATTACCTAAGGGGTGTTAGTATGTCGAAAATGACAAAAAAATTACGTAAGGGGGGGTAGTGTCGAAAATACCGAAAAAAACAGGTACTGGGTGGTATGTCAAAAAATTACCTAAGGGGTGTTAGTATGTCGAAAATGACAAAAAAATTACGTAAGGGGGGGTAGTGTGTCGAAAATGTAAAAAAAAAACATTTGTCGAAAATGTCAAAAAATCACGTAAGGGGGGGTAGTGTCGAAAATACCGAAAAAAAAAGGTACGGGGTGGTATGTCAAAAAATTACCTAAGGGGTGTTAGTATGTCGAAAATGACAAAAATATTACGTAAGGGGGGGTAGTGTGTCGAAAATGTAAAAAAAAAAACATATGTCGAAAATGTCAAAAAATTACGTAAGGGGGGGTAGTGTGTCGAAAATGTAAAAAAAAAACATTTGTCGAAAATGTCAAAAAATCACGTAAGGGGGGGTAGTGTCGAAAATACCGAAAAAAAAAGGTACGGGGTGGTATGTCAAAAAATTACCTAAGGGGTGTTAGTATGTCGAAAATGACAAAAATATTACGTAAGGGGGGTAGTGTGTCGAAAATGTAAAAAAAAAACATTTGTCGAAAATGTCAAAAAATCAGGTAAGGGGGGGTAGTGTGTCGAAAATTTAAAAGAAAAACATGTTTCGAAAATGTCAAAAAATCACGTAAGGGGGGGTAGTGTCGAAAATACCGAAAAAAAAAGGTACGGGGTGGTATGTCAAAAAATTACCTAAGGGGTGTTAGTATGTCGAAAATGTCAAAAAATCACGTAAGGGGGGGTAGTGTGTCGAAAATTTAAAAGAAAAAACATGTTTCGAAAATGTCAAAAAATCACGTAAGGGGGGGTAGTGTCGAAAATACCGAAAAAAAAAGGTACGTGGTGGTATGTCAAAAAAATTACCTAAGGGGTGTTAGTATGTCGAAAATGACAAAAAAATTACGTAAGGGGCGGTAGTGTGTCGAAAATGTAAAAAAAAAACATTTGTCGAAAATGTCAAAAAATCACGTAAGGGGGGGTAGTGTCGAAAATACCGAAAAAAAAAGGTACGGGGTGGTATGTCAAAAAATTACCTAAGGGGTGTTAGTATGTCGAAAATGACGAAAAAATTACGTAAGGGGGGGTAGTGTGTCGAAAATGTAAAAAAAAAACATTTGTCGAAAATGTCAAAAAATCACGTAAGGGGGGGTAGTGTCGAAAATACCGAAAAAAAAAGGTACGGGGTGGTATGTCAAAAAATTACCTAAGGGGTGTTAGTATGTCGAAAATGACAAAAAAATTACGTAAGGGGGGGTAGTGTGTCGAAAATGTAAAAAAAAAAACATATGTCGAAAATGTCAAAAAATCACGTAAGGGGGGGTAGTGTCGAAAATACCGAAAAAAAAAGGTACGGAGTGGTATGTCAAAAAATTACCTAAGGGGTGTTAGTATGTCGAAAAGTTCAAAAAATCACGTAAGGGGGGGTAGTGTGTCGAAAATTTAAAAGAAAAAACATGTTTCGAAAATGTCAAAAAATCACGTAAGGGGGGGTAGTGTCGAAAATACCGAAAAAAAAAGGTACGGGGTGGTATGTCAAAAAATTACCTAAGGGGTGTTAGTATGTCGAAAATGACAAAAAAATTACGTAAGGGGGGGTAGTGTGTCGAAAATGTAAAAAAAAAAAAAAGTCGAAAATGTCAAAAAATCACGTAAGGGGGGGTAGTGTCGAAAATACCGAAAAAAAAAGGTACGGGGTGGTATGTCAAAAAATTACCTAAGGGGTGTTAGTATGTCGAAAATGTCAAAAAATCACGTAAGGGGGGGTAGTGTGTCGAAAATTTAAAAGAAAAAACATGTTTCGAAAATGTCAAAAAATCACGTAAGGGGGGGTAGTGTCGAAAATACCGAAAAAAAAGGTACAGGGTGGTATGTCAAAAAATTACCTAAGGGGTGTTAGTATGTCGAAAATGACAAAAATATTACGAAAGGGGGGTAGTGTGTCGAAAATGTAAAAAAAAAACATTTGTCGAAAATGTCAAAAAATCAGGTAAGGGGGGGTAGTGTCGAAAATACCGAAAAAAAAAGGTACGGGGTGGTATGTCAAAAAAATTACCTAAGGGGTGTTAGTATGTCGAAAATGACAAAAAAATTACGTAAGGGGCGGTAGTGTGTCGAAAATGTAAAAAAAAAACATTTGTCGAAAATGTCAAAAAATCACGTAAGGGGGGGGGGGGGGTAGTGTCGAAAATACCGAAAAAAAAAGGTACGGGGTGGTATGTCAAAAAATTACCTAAGGGGTGTTAGTATGTCGAAAATGACAAAAAAATTACGTAAGGGGGGGTAGTGTGTCGAAAATGTAAAAAAAAAAAACATATGTCGAAAATGTCAAAAAATCACGTAAGGGGGGGTAGTGTCGAAAATACCGAAAAAAAAAGGTACGGGGTGGTATGTCAAAAAATTACCTAAGGGGTGTTAGTATGTCGAAAATGACAAAAAAATTACGTAAGGGGGGGTAGTGTGTCGAAAATGTAAAAAAAAAAACATATGTCGAAAATGTCAAAAAATCACGTAAGGGGGGGTAGTGTGTCGAAAATTTAAAAGAAAAAACATGTTTCGAAAATGTCAAAAAATCACATAAGGGGGGGTAGTGTCGAAAATACTGAAAAAAAAAGGTACGGGGTGGTATGTCAAAAAATTACCTAAGGGGTGTTAGTATGTCGAAAATGACAAAAAATTTACGTAAGGGGGGGTAGTGTGTCGAAAATGTAAAAAAAAAACATTTGTCGAAAATGTCAAAAAATCACGTAAGGGGGGGTAGTGTCGAAAATACCGAAAAAAAAAGGTACGGGGTGGTATGTCAAAAAATTACCTAAGGGGTGTTAGTATGTCGAAAATGACAAAAAAATTACGTAAGGGGGGGTAGTGTGTCGAAAATGTAAAAAAAAAAACATATGTCGAAAATGTCAAAAAATTACGTAAGGGGGGGTAGTGTGTCGAAAATGTAAAAAAAAAACATTTGTCGAAAATGTCAAAAAATCACGTAAGGGGGGGTAGTGTCGAAAATACCGAAAAAAAAAGGTACGGGGTGGTATGTCAAAAAAATTACCTAAGGGGTGTTAGTATGTCGAAAATGACAAAAAAATTACGTAAGGGGCGGTAGTGTGTCGAAAATGTAAAAAAAAAACATTTGTCGAAAATGTCAAAAAATCACGTAAGGGGGGGTAGTGTGTCGAAAATGTAAAAAAAAAACATTTGTCGAAAATGTCAAAAAATCACGTAAGGGGGGGTAGTGTGTCGAAAATTTAAAAGAAAAACATGTTTCGAAAATGTCAAAAAATCACGTAAGGGGGGGTAGTGTTGAAAATACCGAAAAAAAAAGGTACGGGGTGGTATGTCAAAAAATTACCTAAGGGGTGTTAGTATGTCGAAAATGACAAAAATATTACGTAAGGGGGGTAGTGTGTCGAAAATGTAAAAAAAAAACATTTGTCGAAAATGTCAAAAAATCAGGTAAGGGGGGGTAGTGTGTCGAAAATTTAAAAGAAAAACATGTTTCGAAAATGTCAAAAAATCACGTAAGGGGGGGTAGTGTCGAAAATACCGAAAAAAAAAGGTACGGGGTGGTATGTCAAAAAAATTACCTAAGGGGTGTTAGTATGTCGAAAATGACAAAAAAATTACGTAAGGGGCGGTAGTGTGTCGAAAATGTAAAAAAAAAAAAAAACATATGTCGAAAATGTCAAAAAATCACGTAAGGGGGGGTAGTGTGTCGAAAATGTAAAAAAAAAACATTTGTCGAAAATGTCAAAAAATCACGTAAGGGGGGGGGGGGTAGTGTCGAAAATACCGAAAAAAAAAGGTACGGGGTGGTATGTCAAAAAATTACCTAAGGGGTGTTAGTATGTCGAAAATGACGAAAAAATTACGTAAGGGGGGGTAGTGTGTCGAAAATGTAAAAAAAAAAAAAAACATATGTCGAAAATGTCAAAAAATCACGTAAGGGGGGGTAGTGTGTCGAAAATGTAAAAAAAAAACATTTGTCGAAAATGTCAAAAAATCACGTAAGGGGGGGTAGTGTCGAAAATACCGAAAAAAAAAGGTACGGGGTGGTATGTCAAAAAATTACCTAAGGGGTGTTAGTATGTCGAAAATGTCAAAAAATCACGTAAGGGGGGGTAGTGTGTCGAAAATGTAAAAAAAAAACATTTGTCGAAAATGTCAAAAAATCACGTAAGGGGGGGTAGTGTCGAAAATACCGAAAAAAAAAGGTACGGGGTGGTATGTCAAAAAATTACCTAAGGGGTGTTAGTATGTCGAAAATGACGAAAAAATTACGTAAGGGGGGGTAGTGTGTCGAAAATGTAAAAAAAAAACATTTGTCGAAAATGTCAAAAAATCACGTAAGGGGGGGTAGTGTCGAAAATACCGAAAAAAAAAGGTACGGGGTGGTATGTCAAAAAATTACCTAAGGGGTGTTAGTATGTCGAAAATGTCAAAAAATCACGTAAGGGGGGGTAGTGTGTTGAAAATGTAAAAAAAAAACATTTGTCGAAAATGTCAAAAAATCACGTAAGGGGGGGTAGTGTCGAAAATACCGAAAAAAAAGGTACGGGGTGGTATGTCAAAAAATTACCTAAGGGGTGTTAGTATGTCGAAAATGTCAAAAAATCACGTAAGGGGGGGTAGTGTGTCGAAAATGTAAAAAAAAAAACATATGTCGAAAATGTCAAAAAATCACGTAAGGGGGGGTAGTGTGTCGAAAATTTAAAAGAAAAAACATGTTTCGAAAATGTCAAAAAATCACGTAAGGGGGGGTAGTGTCGAAAATACCGAAAAAAAAAGGTACGGGTGGTATGTCAAAAAATTACCTAAGGGGTGTTAGTATGTCGAAAATGACAAAAATATTACGTAAGGGGGGTAGTGTGTCGAAAATGTAAAAAAAAAAACATGTCGAAAATGTCAAAAAATCACGTAAGGGGGGGTAGTGTGTCGAAAATGTAAAAAAAAAAAAAAACATATGTCGAAAATGTCAAAAAATCACGTAAGGGGGGGTAGTGTCGAAAATACCGAAAAAAAAAGGTACGGGGTGGTATGTCAAAAAATTACCTAAGGGGTGTTAGTATGTCGAAAATGTCAAAAAATCACGTAAGGGGGGGTAGTGTGTCGAAAATGTAAAAAAAAAACATTTGTCGAAAATGTCAAAAAATCACGTAAGGGGGGGTAGTGTCGAAAATACCGAAAAAAAAAGGTACGGGGTGGTATGTCAAAAAATTACCTAAGGGGTGTTAGTATGTCGAAAATGACGAAAAAATTACGTAAGGGGGGGTAGTGTGTCGAAAATGTAAAAAAAAAACATTTGTCGAAAATGTCAAAAAATCACGTAAGGGGGGGTAGTGTCGAAAATACCGAAAAAAAAAGGTACGGGGTGGTATGTCAAAAAATTACCTAAGGGGTGTTAGTATGTCGAAAATGTCAAAAAATCACGTAAGGGGGGGTAGTGTGTCGAAAATTTAAAAGAAAAAACATGTTTCGAAAATGTCAAAAAATCACGTAAGGGGGGGTAGTGTCGAAAATACCGAAAAAAAAAGGTACGGGGTGTTATGTCAAAAAATTACCTAAGGGGTGTTAGTATGTCGAAAATGACAAAAAATTTACGTAAGGGGGGGTAGTGTGTCGAAAATGTAAAAAAAAAACATTTGTCGAAAATGTCAAAAAATCACGTAAGGGGGGGGTAGTGTCGAAAATACCGAAAAAAAAAGGTACGGGGTGGTATGTCAAAAAATTACCTAAGGGGTGTTAGTATGTCGAAAATGTCAAAAAATCACGTAAGGGGGGGTGTGTGTCGAAAATTTAAAAGAAAAAACATTTGTCGAAAATGTCAAAAAATCACGTAAGGGGGGGTAGTGTCGAAAATACCGAAAAAAAAAGGTACGGGGTGGTATGTCAAAAAATTACCTAAGGGGTGTTAGTATGTCGAAAATGACGAAAAAATTACGTAAGGGGGGGTAGTGTGTCGAAAATGTAAAAAAAAAAAAAAAACATATGTCGAAAATGTCAAAAAATCACGTAAGGGGGGGGTAGTGTGTCGAAAATTTAAAAGAAAAAACATGTTTCGAAAATGTCAAAAAATCACGTAAGGGGGGGTAGTGTCGAAAATACCGAAAAAAAAGGTACGGGGTGGTATGTCAAAAAATTACCTAAGGGGTGTTAGTATGTCGAAAATGACAAAAAAATTACGTAAGGGGGGGTAGTGTGTCGAAAATGTAAAAAAAAAACATTTGTCGAAAATGTCAAAAAATCACGTAAGGGGGGGTAGTGTCGAAAATACCGAAAAAAAAAGGTACGGGGTGGTATGTCAAATAATTACCTAAGGGGTGTTAGTATGTCGAAAATGACAAAAAAATTAAGTAAGGGGGGGTAGTGTGTCGAAAATGTAAAAAAAAAACATTTGTCGAAAATGTCAAAAAATCACGTAAGGGGGGGTAGTGTCGAAAATACCGAAAAAAAAAGGTACGGGGTGGTATGTCAAAAAATTACCTAAGGGGTGTTAGTATGTCGAAAATGACAAAAAAATTACGTAAGGGGGGGTAGTGTGTCGAAAATGTAAAAAAAAAAAAAAGTCGAAAATGTCAAAAAATCACGTAAGGGGGGGTAGTGTGTCGAAAATTTAAAAGAAAAACATGTTTCGAAAATGTCAAAAAATCACGTAAGGGGGGGTAGTGTCGAAAATACCGAAAAAAAAAGGTACGGGGTGGTATGTCAAAAAAATTACCTAAGGGGTGTTAGTATGTCGAAAATGACAAAAAAATTACGTAAGGGGCGGTAGTGTGTCGAAAATGTAAAAAAAAAACATTTGTCGAAAATGTCAAAAAATCACGTAAGGGGGGGGGGGTAGTGTCGAAAATACCGAAAAAAAAAGGTACGGGGTGGTATGTCAAAAAATTACCTAAGGGGTGTTAGTATGTCGAAAATGTTGAAAAAATTACGTAAGGGGGGGTAGTGTGTCGAAAATTTAAAAGAAAAAACACGTTTCGAAAATGTCAAAAAATCACGTAAGGGGGGGTAGTGTCGAAAATACCGAAAAAAAAAAGGTACGGGGTGGTATGTCAAAAAATTACCTAAGGGGTGTTAGTATGTCGAAAATGACAAAAATATTACGTAAGGGGGGTAGTGTGTCGAAAATGTAAAAAAAAAACATTTGTCGAATATGTCAAAAAATCACGTAAGGGGGGGTAGTGTCGAAAATACCGAAAAAAAAAGGTACGGGGTGGTATGTCAAAAAATTACCTAAGGGGTGTTAGTATGTCGAAAATGACAAAAAATCACGTAAGGGGGGGTAGTGTGTCGAAAATGTAAAAAAAAAAACATTTGTCGAAAATGTCAAAAAATCACGTAAGGGGGGGGTAGTGTCGAAAATACCGAAAAAAAAAGGTACGGGGTGGTATGTCAAAAAATTACCTAAGGGGTGTTAGTATGTCGAAAATGACAAAAAATCACGTAAGGGGGGGTAGTGTGTCGAAAATGTAAAAAAAAAACATTTGCCGAAAATGTCAAAAAATCACGTAAGGGGGGGTAGTGTCGAAAATACCGAAAAAAAAAGGTACGGGGTGGTATGTCAAAAAATTACCTAAGGGGTGTTAGTATGTCGAAAATGACAAAAAAATTACGTAAGGGGGGGTAGTGTGTCGAAAATGTAAAAAAAAGGTACGGGGTGGTATGTCAAAAAATTACCTAAGGGGTGTTAGTATGTCGAAAATGTCAAAAAATCACGTAAGGGGGGGTAGTGTGTCGAAAATTTAAAAGAAAAAACATGTTTCGAAAATGTCAAAAAATCACGTAAGGGGGGGTAGTGTCGAAAATACCGAAAAAAAAAGGTACGGGGTGGTATGTCAAAAAATTACCTAAGGGGTGTTAGTATGTCGAAAATGACAAAAAAATTACGTAAGGGGGGGTAGTGTGTCGAAAATGTAAAAAAAAAAACATATGTCGAAAATGTCAAAAAATCACGTAAGGGGGGGTAGTGTCGAAAATACCGAAAAAAAAAGGTACGGGGTGGTATGTCAAAAAATTACCTAAGGGGTGTTAGTATGTCGAAAATGTCAAAAAATCACGTAAGGGGGGGTAGTGTGTCGAAAATTTAAAAGAAAAAACATGTTTCGAAAATGTCAAAAAATCACGTAAGGGGGGGTAGTGTCGAAAATACCGAAAAAAAAAGGTACGGGGTGGTATGTCAAAAAATTACCTAAGGGGTGTTAGTATGTCGAAAATGACAAAAAATCACGTAAGGGGGGGTAGTGTGTCGAAAATGTAAAAAAAAAAACATTTGTCGAAAATGTCAAAAAATCACGTAAGGGGGGGTAGTGTCGAAAATACCGAAAAAAAAAGGTACGGGGTGGTATGTCAAAAAATTACCTAAGGGGTGTTAGTATGTCGAAAATGACAAAAAAATTACGTAAGGGGGGGTAGTGTGTCGAAAATGTAAAAAAAAAACATTTGTCGAAAATGTCAAAAAATCACGTAAGGGGGGGTAGTGTCGAAAATACCGAAAAAAAAAGGTACGGGGTGGTATGTCAAAAATTAACCTAAGGGGTGTTAGTATGTCGAAAATGACAAAAAAATTACGTAAGGGGGGGTAGTGTGTCGAAAATGTAAAAAAAAGGTACGGGGTGGTATGTCAAAAAATTACCTAAGGGGTGTTAGTATGTCGAAAATGTCAAAAAATCACGTAAGGGGGGGTAGTGTGTCGAAAATTTAAAAGAAAAAACATGTTTCGAAAATGTCAAAAAATCACGTAAGGGGGGGGTAGTGTCGAAAATACCGAAAAAAAAAGGTACGGGGTGGTATGTCAAAAAATTACCTAAGGGGTGTTAGTATGTCGAAAATGACAAAAAAATTACGTAAGGGGGGGTAGTGTGTCGAAAATGTAAAAAAAAAAAACATATGTCGAAAATGTCAAAAAATCACGTAAGGGGGGGTAGTGTCGAAAATACCGAAAAAAAAAGGTACGGGGTGGTATGTCAAAAAATTACCTAAGGGGTGTTAGTATGTCGAAAATGTCAAAAAATCACGTAAGGGGGGGTAGTGTGTCGAAAATTTAAAAGAAAAAACATGTTTCGAAAATGTCAAAAAATCACGTAAGGGGGGGTAGTGTCGAAAATACCGAAAAAAAAAGGTACGGGGTGGTATGTCAAAAAATTACCTAAGGGGTGTTAGTATGTCGAAAATGTCAAAAAATCACGTAAGGGGGGGTAGTGTGTCGAAAATTTAAAAGAAAAAACATGTTTCGAAAATGTTTAAAAAAGTCACGTAAGGGGGGGTAGTGTCGAAAATACCGAAAAAAAAAGGTACGGGGTGGTATGTCAAAAAATTACCTAAGGGGTGTTAGTATGTCGAAAATGACAAAAAAATTACGTAAGGGGGGGGTAGTGTGTCGAAAATGTAAAAAAAAAAACATATGTCGAAAATGTCAAAAAATCACGTAAGGGGGGGGTAGTGTCGAAAATACCGAAAAAAAAAAGGTACGGGGTGGTATGTCAAAAAATTACCTAAGGGGTGTTAGTATGTCGAAAATGTCAAAAAATCACGTAAGGGGGGGGTAGTGTGTCGAAAATTTAAAAGAAAAAACATGTTTCGAAAATGTCAAAAAATCACGTAAGGGGGGGTAGTGTCGAAAATACCGAAAAAAAAAGGTACGGGGTGGTATGTCAAAAAATTACCTAAGGGGTGTTAGTATGTCGAAAATGTCAAAAAATCACGTAAGGGGGGGTAGTGTCGAAAATACCGAAAAAAAAAGGTACGGGGTGGTATGTCAAAAAATTACCTAAGGGGTGTTAGTATGTCGAAAATGACAAAAAAATTACGTAAGGGGGGGTAGTGTGTCGAAAATGTAAAAAAAAAAACATGTTTCGAAAATGTCAAAAAATCACGTAAGGGGGGGTAGTGTCGAAAATACCGAAAAAAAAAAGGTACGGGGTGGTATGTCAAAAAATTACCTAAGGGGTGTTAGTATGTCGAAAATGTCAAAAAATCACGTAAGGGGGGGTAGTGTGTCGAAAATTTAAAAGAAAAAACATGTTTCGAAAATGTCAAAAAATCACGTAAGGGAGGGTAGTGTCGAAAATACCGAAAAAAAAAGGTACGGGGTGGTATGTCAAAAAATTACCTAAGGGGTGTTAGTATGTCGAAAATGTCAAAAAATCACGTAAGGGGGGGTAGTGTGTCGAAAATTTAAAAGAAAAAACATGTTTCGAAAATGTTTAAAAAAATCACGTAAGGGGGGGTAGTGTCGAAAATCCCGAAAAAAAAAGGTACAGGGTGGTATGTCAAAAAATTACCTAAGGGGTGTTAGTATGTCGAAAATGACAAAAAAATTACGTAAGGGGGGGTAGTGTGTCGAAAATGTAAAAAAAAAACATTTGTCGAAAATGTCAAAAAATCACGTAAGGGGGGGGGGTAGTGTCGAAAATACCGAAAAAAAAAGGTACGGGGTGGTATGTCAAAAAATTACCTAAGGGGTGTTAGTATGTCGAAAATGTCAAAAAATCACGTAAGGGGGGGTAGTGTGTCGAAAATTTAAAAGAAAAAACATGTTTCGAAAATGTCAAAAAATCACGTAAGGGGGGGTAGTGTCGAAAATACCGAAAAAAAAAGGTACGGGGTGGTATGTCAAAAAATTACCTAAGGGGTGTTAGTATGTCGAAAATGTCAAAAAATCACGTAAGGGGGGGTAGTGTGTCGAAAATGTAAAAAAAAAACATTTGTCGAAAATGTCAAAAAATCACGTAAGGGGGGTTAGTGTCGAAAATACCGAAAAAAAAAGGTACGGGGTGGTATGTCAAAAAATTACCTAAGGGGTGTTAGTATGTCGAAAATGACAAAAAAATTACGTAAGGGGGGGTAGTGTGTCGAAAATGTAAAAAAAAAAAACATATGTCGAAAATGTCAAAAAATCAGGTAAGGGGGGGTAGTGTTGAAAATACCGAAAAAAAAAGGTACGGGGTGGTATGTCAAAAAATTACCTAAGGGGTGTTAGTATGTCGAAAATGACAAAAAAATTACGTAAGGGGGGGTAGTGTGTCGAAAATGTAAAAAAAAAAACATATGTCGAAAATGTCAAAAAATCACGTAAGGGGGGGGTAGTGTCGAAAATACCGAAAAAAAAAGGTACGGGGTGGTATGTCAAAAAATTACCTAAGGGGTGTTAGTATGTCGAAAATGTCAAAAAATCACGTAAGGGGGGGTAGTGTGTCGAAAATTTAAAAGAAAAAACATGTTTCGAAAATGTCAAAAAATCACGTAAGGGGGGGTAGTGTCGAAAATACCGAAAAAAAAAGGTACGGGGTGGTATGTCAAAAAATTACCTAAGGGGTGTTAGTATGTCGAAAATGTCAAAAAATCACGTAAGGGGGGGTAGTGTGTCGAAAATTTAAAAGAAAAAACATGTTTCGAAAATGTCAAAAAATCACGTAAGGGGGGGTAGTGTCGAAAATACCGAAAAAAAAGGTACGGGGTGGTATGTCAAAAAATTACCTAAGGGGTGTTAGTATGTCGAAAATGACAAAAAAATTACGTAAGGGGGGGTAGTGTGTCGAAAATGTAAAAAAAAAACATTTGTCGAAAATGTCAAAAAATCACGTAAGGGGGGGTAGTGTCGAAAATACCGAAAAAAAAAGGTACGGGGTGGTATGTCAAAAAATTACCTAAGGGGTGTTAGTATGTCGAAAATGACGAAAAAATTACGTAAGGGGGGGTAGTGTGTCGAAAATTTAAAAGAAAAAACACGTTTCGAAAATGTCAAAAAATCACGTAAGGGGGGGTAGTGTCGAAAATACCGAAAAAAAAAAGGTACGGGGTGGTATGTCAAAAAATTACCTAAGGGGTGTTAGTATGTCGAAAATGACAAAAATATTACGTAAGGGGGGGTAGTGTGTCGAAAATGTAAAAAAAAAACATTTGTCGAATATGTCAAAAAATCACGTAAGGGGGGGTAGTGTCGAAAATACCGAAAAAAAAAGGTACGGGGTGGTATGTCAAAAAATTACCTAAGGGGTGTTAGTATGTCGAAAATGACAAAAAATCACGTAAGGGGGGGTAGTGTGTCGAAAATGTAAAAAAAAAAACATTTGTCGAAAATGTCAAAAAATCACGTAAGGGGGGGTAGTGTCGAAAATACCGAAAAAAAAAGGTACGGGGTGGTATGTCAAAAAATTACCTAAGGGGTGTTAGTATGTCGAAAATGACAAAAAATCACGTAAGGGGGGGTAGTGTGTCGAAAATGTAAAAAAAAAACATTTGCCGAAAATGTCAAAAAATCACGTAAGGGGGGGTAGTGTCGAAAATACCGAAAAAAAAGGTACGGGGTGGTATGTCAAAAAATTACCTAAGGGGTGTTAGTATGTCGAAAATGACAAAAAAATTACGTAAGGGGGGGTAGTGTGTCGAAAATGTAAAAAAAAAACATTTGTCGAAAATGTCAAAAAATCACGTAAGGGGGGGTAGTGTCGAAAATACCGAAAAAAACAGGTACGGGGTGGTATGTCAAAAAATTACCTAAGGGGTGTTAGTATGTCGAAAATGACAAAAAAATTACGTAAGGGGGGGTAGTGTGTCGAAAATGTAAAAAAAAAAACATATGTCGAAAATGTCAAAAAATTACGTAAGGGGGGGTAGTGTGTCGAAAATGTAAAAAAAAAACATTTGTCGAAAATGTCAAAAAATCACGTAAGGGGGGGTAGTGTCGAAAATACCGAAAAAAAAAGGTACGGGGTGGTATGTCAAAAAAATTACCTAAGGGGTGTTAGTATGTCGAAAATGACAAAAAAATTACGTAAGGGGCGGTAGTGTGTCGAAAATGTAAAAAAAAAACATTTGTCGAAAATGTCAAAAATTCACGTAAGGGGGGGGTAGTGTGTCGAAAATGTAAAAAAAAAACATTTGTCGAAAATGTCAAAAAATCACGTAAGGGGGGGGTAGTGTCGAAAATACCGAAAAAAAAAGGTACGGGGTGGTATGTCAAAAAATTACCTAAGGGGTGTTAGTATGTCGAAAATGACAAAAAAATTACGTAAGGGGGGTAGTGTGTCGAAAATGTAAAAAAAAAACATTTGTCGAAAATGTCAAAAAATCAGGTAAGGGGGGGTAGTGTGTCGAAAATTTAAAAGAAAAACATGTTTCGAAAATGTCAAAAAATCACGTAAGGGGGGGTAGTGTCGAAAATACCGAAAAAAAAAGGTACGGGGTGGTATGTCAAAAAAATTACCTAAGGGGTGTTAGTATGTCGAAAATGACAAAAAAATTACGTAAGGGGCGGTAGTGTGTCGAAAATGTAAAAAAAAAACATTTGTCGAAAATGTCAAAAAATCACGTAAGGGGGGGGGGGGGTAGTGTCGAAAATACCGAAAAAAAAAGGTACGGGGTGGTATGTCAAAAAATTACCTAAGGGGTGTTAGTATGTCGAAAATGTTGAAAAAATTACGTAAGGGGGGGTAGTGTGTCGAAAATTTAAAAGAAAAAACACGTTTCGAAAATGTCAAAAAATCACGTAAGGGGGGGTAGTGTCGAAAATACCGAAAAAAAAAAGGTACGGGGTGGTATGTCAAAAAATTACCTAAGGGGTGTTAGTATGTCGAAAATGACAAAAATATTACGTAAGGGGGGTAGTGTGTCGAAAATGTAAAAAAAAAACATTTGTCGAATATGTCAAAAAATCACGTAAGGGGGGGTAGTGTCGAAAATACCGAAAAAAAAAGGTACGGGGTGGTATGTCAAAAAATTACCTAAGGGGTGTTAGTATGTCGAAAATGACAAAAAATCACGTAAGGGGGGGTAGTGTGTCGAAAATGTAAAAAAAAAAACATTTGTCGAAAATGTCAAAAAATCACGTAAGGGGGGGTAGTGTCGAAAATACCGAAAAAAAAAGGTACGGGGTGGTATGTCAAAAAATTACCTAAGGGGTGTTAGTATGTCGAAAATGACAAAAAATCACGTAAGGGGGGGTAGTGTGTCGAAAATGTAAAAAAAAAACATTTGCCGAAAATGTCAAAAAATCACGTAAGGGGGGGTAGTGTCGAAAATACCGAAAAAAAAAGGTACGGGGTGGTATGTCAAAAAATTACCTAAGGGGTGTTAGTATGTCGAAAATGACAAAAAAATTACGTAAGGGGGGGTAGTGTGTCGAAAATGTAAAAAAAAAAACATATGTCGAAAATGTCAAAAAATCACGTAAGGGGGGGTAGTGTCGAAAATACCGAAAAAAAAAGGTACGGGGTGGTATGTCAAAAAATTACCTAAGGGGTGTTAGTATGTCGAAAATGTCAAAAAATCACGTAAGGGGGGGTAGTTAGTCGAAAATTTAAAAGAAAAAACATGTTTCGAAAATGTCAAAAAATCACGTAAGGGGGGGTAGTGTCGAAAATACCGAAAAAAAAAGGTACGGGGTGGTATGTCAAAAAATTACCTAAGGGGTGTTAGTATGTCGAAAATGACAAAAAAATTACGTAAGGGGGGGTAGTGTGTCGAAAATGTAAAAAAAAAACATTTGTCGAAAATGTCAAAAAATCACGTAAGGGGGGGTAGTGTCGAAAATACCGAAAAAAAAAGGTACGGGGTGGTATGTCAAAAAATTACCTAAGGGGTGTTAGTATGTCGAAAATGACAAAAAAATTACGTAAGGGGGGGTAGTGTGTCGAAAATGTAAAAAAAAAACATTTGTCGAAAATGTCAAAAAATCACGTAAGGGGGGGGTAGTGTCGAAAATACCGAAAAAAAAAGGTACGGGGTGGTATGTCAAAAAATTACCTAAGGGGTGTTAGTATGTCGAAAATGTCAAAAAATCACGTAAGGGGGGGTAGTGTCGAAAATACCGAAAAAAAAAGGTACGGGGTGGTATGTCAAAAATTAACCTAAGGGGTGTTAGTATGTCGAAAATGACAAAAAAATTACGTAAGGGGGGGTAGTGTGTCGAAAATGTAAAAAAAAGGTACGGGGTGGTATGTCAAAAATTAACCTAAGGGGTGTTAGTATGTCGAAAATGACAAAAAAATCACGTAAGGGGGGGTAGTGTCGAAAATACCGAAAAAAAAAGGTACGGGGTGGTATGTCAAAAAATTACCTAAGGGGTGTTAGTATGTCGAAAATGTCAAAAAATCACGTAAGGGGGGGTAGTGTGTCGAAAATTTAAAAGAAAAAACATGTTTCGAAAATGTCAAAAAATCACGTAAGGGGGGGTAGTGTCGAAAATACCGAAAAAAAAAGGTACGGGGTGGTATGTCAAAAAATTACCTAAGGGGTGTTAGTATGTCGAAAATGACAAAAAAATTACGTAAGGGGGGGTAGTGTGTCGAAAATGTAAAAAAAAAAACATATGTCGAAAATGTCAAAAAATCACGTAAGGGGGGGTAGTGTCGAAAATACCGAAAAAAAAAGGTACGGGGTGGTATGTCAAAAAATTACCTAAGGGGTGTTAGTATGTCGAAAATGTCAAAAAATCACGTAAGGGGGGGTAGTTAGTCGAAAATTTAAAAGAAAAAACATGTTTCGAAAATGTCAAAAAATCACGTAAGGGGGGGTAGTGTCGAAAATACCGAAAAAAAAAGGTACGGGGTGGTATGTCAAAAAATTACCTAAGGGGTGTTAGTATGTCGAAAATGACAAAAAAATTACGTAAGGGGGGGTAGTGTGTCGAAAATGTAAAAAAAAAACATTTGTCGAAAATGTCAAAAAATCACGTAAGGGGGGGTAGTGTCGAAAATACCGAAAAAAAAAGGTACGGGGTGGTATGTCAAAAAATTACCTAAGGGGTGTTAGTATGTCGAAAATGACAAAAAAATTACGTAAGGGGGGGTAGTGTGTCGAAAATGTAAAAAAAAAACATTTGTCGAAAATGTCAAAAAATCACGTAAGGGGGGGGTAGTGTCGAAAATACCGAAAAAAAAAGGTACGGGGTGGTATGTCAAAAAATTACCTAAGGGGTGTTAGTATGTCGAAAATGTCAAAAAATCACGTAAGGGGGGGTAGTGTCGAAAATACCGAAAAAAAAAGGTACGGGGTGGTATGTCAAAAATTAACCTAAGGGGTGTTAGTATGTCGAAAATGACAAAAAAATTACGTAAGGGGGGGTAGTGTGTCGAAAATGTAAAAAAAAGGTACGGGGTGGTATGTCAAAAATTAACCTAAGGGGTGTTAGTATGTCGAAAATGACAAAAAAATCACGTAAGGGGGGGTAGTGTCGAAAATACCGAAAAAAAAAGGTACGGGGTGGTATGTCAAAAAATTACCTAAGGGGTGTTAGTATGTCGAAAATGTCAAAAAATCACGTAAGGGGGGGTAGTGTCGAAAATACCGAAAAAAAAAGGTACGGGGTGGTATGTCAAAAAATTACCTAAGGGGTGTTAGTATGTCGAAAATGACAAAAAAATTACGTAAGGGGGGGTAGTGTGTCGAAAATGTAAAAAAAAAAACATGTTTCGAAAATGTCAAAAAATCACGTAAGGGGGGGTAGTGTCGAAAATACCGAAAAAAAAAGGTACGGGGTGGTATGTCAAAAAATTACCTAAGGGGTGTTAGTATGTCGAAAATGTCAAAAAATCACGTAAGGGGGGGTAGTGTGTCGAAAATTTAAAAGAAAAAACATGTTTCGAAAATGTTTAAAAAAATCACGTAAGGGGGGGTAGTGTCGAAAATCCCGAAAAAAAAAGGTACAGGGTGGTATGTCAAAAAATTACCTAAGGGGTGTTAGTATGTCGAAAATGACAAAAAAATTACGTAAGGGGGGGTAGTGTGTCGAAAATGTAAAAAAAAAACATTTGTCGAAAATGTCAAAAAATCACGTAAGGGGGGGGGTAGTGTCGAAAATACCGAAAAAAAAAGGTACGGGGTGGTATGTCAAAAAATTACCTAAGGGGTGTTAGTATGTCGAAAATGTCAAAAAATCACGTAAGGGGGGGTAGTGTGTCGAAAATTTAAAAGAAAAAACATGTTTCGAAAATGTCAAAAAATCACGTAAGGGGGGGTAGTGTCGAAAATACCGAAAAAAAAAGGTACGGGGTGGTATGTCAAAAAATTACCTAAGGGGTGTTAGTATGTCGAAAATGTCAAAAAATCACGTAAGGGGGGGTAGTGTGTCGAAAATGTAAAAAAAAAACATTTGTCGAAAATGTCAAAAAATCACGTAAGGGGGGGTAGTGTCGAAAATACCGAAAAAAAAAGGTACGGGGTGGTATGTCAAAAAATTACCTAAGGGGTGTTAGTATGTCGAAAATGTCAAAAAATCACGTAAGGGGGGGTAGTGTGTCGAAAATTTAAAAGAAAAAACATGTTTCGAAAATGTTTAAAAAAATCACGTAAGGGGGGGTAGTGTCGAAAATACCGAAAAAAAAAGGTACGGGGTGGTATGTCAAAAAATTACCTAAGGGGTGTTAGTATGTCGAAAATGACAAAAAAATTACGTAAGGGGGGGTAGTGTGTCGAAAATGTAAAAAAAAAAAACATATGTCGAAAATGTCAAAAAATCAGGTAAGGGGGGGTAGTGTTGAAAATACCGAAAAAAAAAGGTACGGGGTGGTATGTCAAAAAATGACCTAAGGGGTGTTAGTATGTCGAAAATGACAAAAAAATTACGTAAGGGGGGGTAGTGTGTCGAAAATGTAAAAAAAAAAACATATGTCGAAAATGTCAAAAAATCACGTAAGGGGGGGTAGTGTCGAAAATACTGAAAAAAAAAGGTACGGGGTGGTATGTCAAAAAATTACCTAAGGGGTGTTAGTATGTCGAAAATGACAAAAAAATTACGTAAGGGGGGGTAGTGTGTCGAAAATGTAAAAAAAAAACATTTGTCGAAAATGTCAAAAAATCACGTAAGGGGGGGTAGTGTCGAAAATACCGAAAAAAAAAGGTACGGGGTGGTATGTCAAAAAATTACCTAAGGGGTGTTAGTATGTCGAAAATGTCAAAAAATCACGTAAGGGGGGGTAGTGTGTCGAAAATTTAAAAGAAAAAACATGTTTCGAAAATGTCAAAAAATCACGTAAGGGGGGGTAGTGTCGAAAATACCGAAAAAAAAAGGTACGGGGTGGTATGTCAAAAAATTACCTAAGGGGTGTTAGTATGTCGAAAATGTCAAAAAATCACGTAAGGGGGGGTAGTGTGTCGAAAATTTAAAAGAAAAAACATGTTTCGAAAATGTCAAAAAATCACGTAAGGGGGGGTAGTGTCGAAAATACCGAAAAAAAAGGTACGGGGTGGTATGTCAAAAAATTACCTAAGGGGTGTTAGTATGTCGAAAATGACAAAAAAATTACGTAAGGGGGGGTAGTGTGTCGAAAATGTAAAAAAAAAACATTTGTCGAAAATGTCAAAAAATCACGTAAGGGGGGGTAGTGTCGAAAATACCGAAAAAAAAAAGGTACGGGGTGGTATGTCAAAAAATTACCTAAGGGGTGTTAGTATGTCGAAAATGACAAAAAAATTACGTAAGGGGGGTAGTGTGTCGAAAATGTAAAAAAAAAACATTTGTCGAAAATGTCAAAAAATCACGTAAGGGGGGGTAGTGTCGAAAATACCGAAAAAAAAAGGTACGGGGTGGTATGTCAAAAAATTACCTAAGGGGTAGTAGTATGTCGAAAATGACAAAAAAATTACGTAAGGGGGGTAGTGTGTCGAAAATGTAAAAAAAAAACATTTGTCGAAAATGTCAAAAAATCAGGTAAGGGGGGGTAGTGTCGAAAATACCGAAAAAAAAAGGTACGGGGTGGTATGTCAAAAAATTACCTAAGGGGTGTTAGTATGTCGAAAATGACAAAAAAATTACGTAAGGGGGGGTAGTGTGTCGAAAATGTAAAAAAAAAAAACATATGTCGAAAATGTCAAAAAATCACGTAAGGGGGGGTAGTGTCGAAAATACCGAAAAAAAAAGGTACGGGGTGGTATGTCAAAAAATTACCTAAGGGGTGTTAGTATGTCGAAAATGTCAAAAAATCACGTAAGGGGGGGTAGTGTGTCGAAAATTTAAAAGAAAAAACATGTTTCGAAAATGTCAAAAAATCACGTAAGGGGGGGTTAGTATGTCGAAAATGTCAAAAAATCACGTAAGGGGGGGTAGTGTCGAAAATACCGAAAAAAAAAGGTACGGGGTGGTATGTCAAAAAATTACCTAAGGGGTGTTAGTATGTCGAAAATGACAAAAAAAATTACGTAAGGGGGGGTAGTGTGTCGAAAATGTAAAAAAAAAACATTTGTCGAAAATGTCAAAAATCACGTAAGGGGGGGTAGTGTCGAAAATACCGAAAAAAAAAAGGTACGGGGTGGTATGTCAAAAAATTACCTAAGGGGTGTTAGTATGTCGAAAATGACAAAAAAATTACGTAAGGGGGGGTAGTGTGTCGAAAATGTCAAAAAATCACGTAAGGGGGGGTAGTGTCGAAAATACCGAAAAAAAAAGGTACGGGGTGGTATGTCAAAAAATTACCTAAGGGGTGTTAGTATGTCGAAAATGACAAAAAAATTACGTAAGGGGGGGGTAGTGTGTCGAAAATGTAAAAAAAAAAACATATGTCGAAAATGTCAAAAAATCACGTAAGGGGGGGTAGTGTCGAAAATACCGAAAAAAAAAGGTACGGGGTGGTATGTCAAAAAATTACCTAAGGGGTGTTAGTATGTCGAAAATGACAAAAAAATTACGTAAGGGGGGGTAGTTTGTCGAAAATGTAAAAAAAAAACATTTGTCGAAAATGTCAAAAAATCACGTAAGGGGGGGTAGTGTCGAAAATACCGAAAAAAAAAGGTACGGGGTGGTATGTCAAAAAATTACCTAAGGGGTGTTAGTATGTCGAAAATGACAAAAAAATTACGTAAGGGGGGGTAGTGTGTCGAAAATGTAAAAAAAAAAACATATGTCGAAAATGTCAAAAAATCACGTAAGGGGGGGTAGTGTCGAAAATACCGAAAAAAAAGGTACGGGGTGGTATGTCAAAAAATTACCTAAGGGGTGTTAGTATGTCGAAAATGTCAAAAAATCACGTAAGGGGGGGTAGTGTGTCGAAAATTTAAAAGAAAAAACATGTTTCGAAAATGTCAAAAAATCACGTAAGGGGGGGTAGTGTCGAAAATACCGAAAAAAAAAGGTACGGGGTGGTATGTCAAAAAATTACCTAAGGGGTGTTAGTATGTCGAAAATGACAAAAAAATTACGTAAGGGGGGTAGTGTGTCGAAAATGTAAAAAAAAAACATTTGTCGAAAATGTCAAAAAATCAGGTAAGGGGGGGTAGTGTCGAAAATACCGAAAAAAAAAGGTACGGGGTGGTATGTCAAAAAATTACCTAAGGGGTGTTAGTATGTCGAAAATGTCAAAAAATCACGTAAGGGGGGGTAGTGTGTCGAAAATTTAAAAGAAAAAACATGTTTCGAAAATGTCAAAAAATCACGTAAGGGGGGGTAGTGTCGAAAATACCGAAAAAAAAAGGTACGGGGTGGTATGTCAAAAAATTACCTAAGGGGTGTTAGTATGTCGAAAATGTCAAAAAATCACGTAAGGGGGGGTAGTGTGTCGAAAATTTAAAAGAAAAAACATGTTTCGAAAATGTCAAAAAATCACGTAAGGGGGGGTAGTGTCGAAAATACCGAAAAAAAAGGTACAGGGTGGTATGTCAAAAAATTACCTAAGGGGTGTTAGTATGTCGAAAATGACAAAAAAATTACGTAAGGGGGGGTAGTGTGTCGAAAATTTAAAAGAAAAAACATGTTTCGAAAATGTCAAAAAATCACGTAAGGGGGGGTAGTGTCGAAAATACCGAAAAAAAAAGGTACGGGGTGGTATGTCAAAAAATTACCTAAGGGGTGTTAGTATGTCGAAAATGTCAAAAAATCACGTAAGGGGGGGTAGTGTGTCGAAAATTTAAAAGAAAAAACATGTTTCGAAAATGTCAAAAAATCACGTAAGGGGGGGTAGTGTCGAAAATACCGAAAAAAAAAGGTACGGGGTGGTATGTCAAAAAATTACCTAAGGGGTGTTAGTATGTCGAAAATGACAAAAAAATTACGTAAGGGGGGGTAGTGTGTCGAAAATGTAAAAAAAAAACATTTGTCGAAAATGTCAAAAAATCACGTAAGGGGGCGTAGTGTCGAAAATACCGAAAAAAAAAGGTACGGGGTGTTATGTCAAAAAATTACCTAAGGGATGTTAGTATGTCGAAAATGACAAAAAAATTACGTAAGGGGGGGTAGTGTGTCGAAAATGTAAAAAAAAAACATTTGTCGAAAATGTCAAAAAATCACGTAAGGGGGGGTAGTGTCGAAAATACCGAAAAAAAAAGGTACGGGGTGGTATGTCAAAAAATTACCTAAGGGGTGTTAGTATGTCGAAAATGACAAAAAAATCACGTAAGGGGGGGTAGTGTCGAAAATACCGAAAAAAAAAGGTACGGGGTGGTATGTCAAAAAATTACCTAAGGGGTGTTAGTATGTCGAAAATGTCAAAAAATCACGTAAGGGGGGGTAGTGTGTCGAAAATGTAAAAAAAAAAACATATGTCGAAAATGTCAAAAAATCACGTAAGGGGGGGTAGTGTCGAAAATACCGAAAAAAAAAGGTACGGGGTGGTATGTCAAAAAATTACCTAAGGGGTGTTAGTATGTCGAAAATGTCAAAAAATCACGTAAGGGGGGGTAGTGTGTCGAAAATTTAAAAGAAAAAACATGTTTCGAAAATGTCAAAAAATAACGTAAGGGGGGGTAGTGTCGAAAATACCGAAAAAAAAAGGTACGGGGTGGTATGTCAAAAAACTACCTAAGGGGTGTTAGTATGTCGAAAATGACAAAAAAATTACGTAAGGGGGGGTAGTGTGTCGAAAATGTAAAAAAAAAACATTTGTCGAAAATGTCAAAAAATCACGTAAGGGGGGGTAGTGTCGAAAATACCGAAAAAAAAAGGTACGGGGTGGTATGTCAAAAAATTACCTAAGGGGTGTTAGTATGTCGAAAATGTCAAAAAATCACGTAAGGGGGGGTAGTGTGTCGAAAATTTAAAAGAAAAAACATGTTTCGAAAATGTCAAAAAATCACGTAAGGGGGGGTAGTGTCGAAAATACCGAAAAAAAAAGGTACGGGGTGGTATGTCAAAAAATTACCTAAGGGGTGTTAGTATGTCGAAAATGTCAAAAAATCACGTAAGGGGGGGTAGTGTGTCGAAAATTTAAAAGAAAAAACATGTTTCGAAAATGTCAAAAAATCACGTAAGGGGGGGTAGTGTCGAAAATACCGAAAAAAAAAGGTACGGGGTGTTATGTCAAAAAATTACCTAAGGGGTGTTAGTATGTCGAAAATGACAAAAAAATTACGTAAGGGGGGGTAGTGTGTCGAAAATGTAAAAAAAAACATTTGTCGAAAATGTCAAAAAATCACGTAAGGGGGGGTAGTGTCGAAAATACCGAAAAAAAAAGGTACGGGGTGGTATGTCAAAAAATTACCTAAGGGGTGTTAGTATGTCGAAAATGTCAAAAAATCACGTAAGGGGGGGTAGTGTGTCGAAAATTTAAAAGAAAAAACATGTTTCGAAAATGTCAAAAAATCACGTAAGGGGGGGTAGTGTCGAAAATACCGAAAAAAAAAGGTACGGGGTGTTATGTCAAAAAATTACCTAAGGGGTGTTAGTATGTCGAAAATGACAAAAAAATTACGTAAGGGGGGGTAGTGTGTCGAAAATGTAAAAAAAAAACATTTGTCGAAAATGTCAAAAAATCACGTAAGGGGGGGGTAGTGTCGAAAATACCGAAAAAAAAAGGTACGGGGTGGTATGTCAAAAAATTACCTAAGGGGTGTTAGTATGTCGAAAATGACAAAAATATTACGTAAGGGGGGTAGTGTGTCGAAAATTTAAAAGAAAAAACATGTTTCGAAAATGTCAAAAAATCACGTAAGGGGGGGTAGTGTCGAAAATACCGAAAAAAAAAGGTACGGGGTGGTATGTCAAAAAATTACCTAAGGGGTGTTAGTATGTCGAAAATGACAAAAAAATTACGTAAGGGGGGGTAGTGTGTCGAAAATGTAAAAAAAAAACATTTGTCGAAAATGTCAAAAAATCACGTAAGGGGGGGTAGTGTCGAAAATACCGAAAAAAAAAGGTACGGGGTGGTATGTCAAAAAATTACCTAAGGGGTGTTATTATGTCGAAAATGACAAAAAAATTACGTAAGGGGGGGTAGTGTGTCGAAAATGTAAAAAAAAACATTTGTCGAAAATGTCAAAAAATCACGTAAGGGGGGGTAGTGTCGAAAATACCGAAAAAAAAAGGTACGGGGTGGTATGTCAAAAAATTACCTAAGGGGTGTTAGTATGTCGAAAATGACAAAAAAATTACGTAAGGGGGGGTAGTGTGTCGAAAATGTAAAAAAAAAACATTTGTCGAAAATGTCAAAAAATCACGTAAGGGGGGGTAGTGTCGAAAATACCGAAAAAAAAGGTACGGGGTGGTATGTCAAAAAATTACCTAAGGGGTGTTAGTATGTCGAAAATGTCAAAAAATCACGTAAGGGGGGGTAGTGTCGAAAATACCGAAAAAAAAAGGTACGGGGTGGTATGTCAAAAAATTACCTAAGGGGTGTTAGTATGTCGAAAATGTCAAAAAATCACGTAAGGGGGGGTAGTGTGTCGAAAATTTAAAAGAAAAAACATGTTTCGAAAATGTCAAAAAATCACGTAAGGGGGGGTAGTGTCGAAAATACCGAAAAAAAAAGGTACGGGGTGGTATGTCAAAAAATTACCTAAGGGGTGTTAGTATGTCGAAAATGTCAAAAAATCACGTAAGGGGGGGTAGTGTGTCGAAAATGTAAAAAAAAAACATTTGTCGAAAATGTCAAAAAATCACGTAAGGGGGGGTAGTGTCGAAAATACCGAAAAAAAAAGGTACGGGGTGGTATGTCAAAAAATTACCTAAGGGGTGTTAGTATGTCGAAAATGTCAAAAAATCACGTAAGGGGGGGTAGTGTGTCGAAAATGTAAAAAAAAAACATTTGTCGAAAATGTCAAAAAATCACGTAAGGGGGGGGTAGTGTCGAAAATACCGAAAAAAAAAGGTACGGGGTGGTATGTCAAAAAATTACCTAAGGGGTGTTAGTATGTCGAAAATGTCAAAAAATCACGTAAGGGGGGGTAGTGTCGAAAATACCGAAAAAAAAAGGTACGGGGTGGTATGTCAAAAAATTACCTAAGGGGTGTTAGTATGTCGAAAATGACAAAAAAATTACGTAAGGGGGGGTAGTGTGTCGAAAATGTAAAAAAAAAACATTTGTCGAAAATGTCAAAAAATCACGTAAGGGGGGGGTAGTGTCGAAAATACCGAAAAAAAAAGGTACGGGGTGGTATGTCAAAAATTAACCTAAGGGGTGTTAGTATGTCGAAAATGACAAAAAAATTACCAAAGGGGGGGTAGTGTGTCGAAAATGTAAAAAAAAAAAAACATATGTCGAAAATGTCAAAAAATCACGTAAGGGGGGGTAGTGTGTCGAAAATTTAAAAGAAAAAACATGTTTCGAAAATGTCAAAAAATCACGTAAGGGGGGGTAGTGTCGAAAATACCGAAAAAAAAAGGTACGGGGTGGTATGTCAAAAAATTACCTAAGGGGTGTTAGTATGTCGAAAATGACAAAAAAATTACGTAAGGGGGGGTAGTGTGTCGAAAATGTAAAAAAAAAAAACATATGTCGAAAATGTCAAAAAATCACGTAAGGGGGGGTAGTGTCGAAAATACCGAAAAAAAAAGGTACGGGGTGGTATGTCAAAAAATTACCTAAGGGGTGTTAGTATGTCGAAAATGTCAAAAAATCACGTAAGGGGGGGGTAGTGTGTCGAAAATTTAAAAGAAAAAACATGTTTCGAAAATGTCAAAAAATCACGTAAGGGGGGGTAGTGTCGAAAATACCGAAAAAAAAAGGTACGGGGTGGTATGTCAAAAAATTACCTAAGGGGTGTTAGTATGTCGAAAATGACAAAAAAATTACGTAAGGGGGGGTAGTGTGTCGAAAATGTAAAAAAAAAACATTTGTCGAAAATGTCAAAAAATCACGTAAGGGGGGGTAGTGTGTCGAAAATTTAAAAGAAAAAACATGTTTCGAAAATGTTTAAAAAAATCACGTAAGGGGGGGTAGTGTCGAAAATACCGAAAAAAAAAGGTACGGGGTGGTATGTCAAAAAATTACCTAAGGGGTGTTAGTATGTCGAAAATGACAAAAAAATTACGTAAGGGGGGGTAGTGGTGTGTCGAAAATGTAAAAAAAAAACATTTGTCGAAAATGTCAAAAAATCACGTAAGGGGGGTAGTGTGTCGAAAATTTAAAAGAAAAAACATGTTTCGAAAATGTTTAAAAAAATCACGTAAGGGGGGGTAGTGTCGAAAATCCCGAAAAAAAAAGGTACAGGGTGGTATGTCAAAAAATTACCTAAGGGGTGTTAGTATGTCGAAAATGACAAAAAAATTACGTAAGGGGGGGTAGTGTGTCGAAAATGTAAAAAAAAAAACATTGTCGAAAATGTCAAAAAATCACGTAAGGGGGGGTAGTGTGTCGAAAATTTAAAAGAAAAAACATGTTTCGAAAATGTTTAAAAAAATCACGTAAGGGGGGGTAGTGTCGAAAATCCCGAAAAAAAAAGGTACAGGGTGGTATGTCAAAAAATTACCTAAGGGGTGTTAGTATGTCGAAAATGTCAAAAATCACGTAAGGGGGGGTAGTGTGTCGAAAATTTAAAAGAAAAAACATGTTTCGAAAATGTTTAAAAAAATCACGTAAGGGGGGGGTAGTGTCGAAAATCCCGAAAAAAAAAGGTACAGGGTGGTATGTCAAAAAATTACCTAAGGGGTGTTAGTATGTCGAAAATGACAAAAAAATTACGTAAGGGGGGGTAGTGTGTCGAAAATGTAAAAAAAAAACATTTGTCGAAAATGTCAAAAAATCACGTAAGGGGGGGTAGTGTCGAAAATACCGAAAAAAAAAGGTACGGGGTGGTATGTCAAAAAATTACCTAAGGGGTGTTAGTATGTCGAAAATGTCAAAAAATCACGTAAGGGGGGGTAGTGTGTCGAAATTTAAAAGAAAAAACATGTTTCGAAAATGTCAAAAAATCACGTAAGGGGGGGGTAGTGTCGAAAATACCGAAAAAAAAAGGTACGGGGTGGTATGTCAAAAAATTACCTAAGGGGTGTTAGTATGTCGAAAATGTCAAAAAATCACGTAAGGGGGGGTAGTGTGTCGAAAATGTAAAAAAAAAAAAACATATGTCGAAAATGTCAAAAAATCACGTAAGGGGGGGTAGTGTCGAAAATACCGAAAAAAAAAGGTACGGGGTGGTATGTCAAAAATTACCTAAGGGGTGTTAGTATGTCGAAAATGTCAAAAAATCACGTAAGGGGGGGGTAGTGTGTCGAAAATTTAAAGAAAAAAACATGTTTCGAAAATGTCAAAAAATCACGTAAGGGGGGGGTAGTGTCGAAAATACCGAAAAAAAAAGGTACGGGGTGGTATGTCAAAAAATTACCTAAGGGGTGTTAGTATGTCGAAAATGTCAAAAAATCACGTAAGGGGGGGTAGTGTGTCGAAAATGTAAAAAAAAAAACATTTGTCGAAAATGTCAAAAAATCACGTAAGGGGGGGTAGTGTCGAAAATACCGAAAAAAAAAGGTACGGGGTGGTATGTCAAAAAATTACCTAAGGGGTGTTAGTATGTCGAAAATGTCAAAAAATCACGTAAGGGGGGGGGTAGTGTGTCGAAAATTTAAAAGAAAAAACATGTTTCGAAAATGTTTAAAAAAATCACGTAAGGGGGGGTAGTGTCGAAAATACCGAAAAAAAAAAGGTACGGGGTGGTATGTCAAAAAATTACCTAAGGGGTGTTAGTATGTCGAAAATGACAAAAAAATTACGTAAGGGGGGGGTAGTGTGTCGAAAATGTAAAAAAAAAAACATATGTCGAAAATGTCAAAAAATCACGTAAGGGGGGGTAGTGTCGAAAATACCGAAAAAAAAAAAGGTACGGGGTGGTATGTCAAAAAATTACCTAAGGGGTGTTAGTATGTCGAAAATGTCAAAAATCACGTAAGGGGGGGTAGTGTGTCGAAAATTTAAAAGAAAAAAACATGTTTCGAAAATGTCAAAAAATCACGTAAGGGGGGGTAGTGTCGAAAATACCGAAAAAAAAAGGTACGGGGTGGTATGTCAAAAAATTACCTAAGGGGTGTTAGTATGTCGAAAATGACAAAAAAATTACGTAAGGGGGGGGTAGTGTGTCGAAAATGTAAAAAAAAAAACATGTTTCGAAAATGTCAAAAAATCACGTAAGGGGGGGTAGTGTCGAAAATACCGAAAAAAAAAAAGGTACGGGGTGGTATGTCAAAAAATTACCTAAGGGGTGTTAGTATGTCGAAAATGTCAAAAAATCACGTAAGGGGGGGTAGTGTGTCGAAAATTTAAAAGAAAAAACATGTTTCGAAAATGTCAAAAAATCACGTAAGGGGGGGTAGTGTCGAAAATACCGAAAAAAAAAGGTACGGGGTGGTATGTCAAAAAATTACCTAAGGGGTGTTAGTATGTCGAAAATGTCAAAAAATCACGTAAGGGGGGGTAGTGTGTCGAAAATTTAAAAGAAAAAACATGTTTCGAAAATGTCAAAAAATCACGTAAGGGGGGGTAGTGTCGAAAATACCGAAAAAAAAAGGTACGGGGTGGTATGTCAAAAAATTACCTAAGGGGTGTTAGTATGTCGAAAATGACAAAAAAATTACGTAAGGGGGGGTAGTGTGTCGAAAATGTAAAAAAAAAAACATGTTTCGAAATGTCAAAAAATCACGTAAGGGGGGGTAGTGTCGAAAATACCGAAAAAAAAAGGTACGGGGTGGTATGTCAAAAAATTACCTAAGGGGTGTTAGTATGTCGAAAATGACAAAAAAATTACGTAAGGGGGGTAGTGTGTCGAAAATGTAAAAAAAAAAAACATATGTCGAAAATGTCAAAAAATCACGTAAGGGGGGGTAGTGTGTCGAAAATTTAAAAGAAAAAACATGTTTCGAAAATGTCAAAAAATCACGTAAGGGGGGGTAGTGTCGAAAATACCGAAAAAAAAAGGTACGGGGTGGTATGTCAAAAAATTACCTAAGGGGTGTTAGTATGTCGAAAATGACAAAAAAATTACGTAAGGGGGGGTAGTGTGTCGAAAATGTAAAAAAAAAACATTTGTCGAAAATGTCAAAAAATCACGTAAGGGGGGGTAGTGTCGAAAATACCGAAAAAAAAAGGTACGGGGTGGTATGTCAAAAAATTACCTAAGGGGTGTTAGTATGTCGAAAATGACAAAAAAATTACGTAAGGGGGGGGTAGTGTGTCGAAAATACCGAAAAAAAAAAGGTACGGGGTGGTATGTCAAAAAATTACCTAAGGGGTGTTAGTATGTCGAAAATGTCAAAAAATCACGTAAGGGGGGGTAGTGTGTCGAAAATTTAAAAGAAAAAACATGTTTCGAAAATGTCAAAAAATCACGTAAGGGGGGGTAGTGTCGAAAATACCGAAAAAAAAAGGTACGGGGTGGTATGTCAAAAAATTACCTAAGGGGTGTTAGTATGTCGAAAATGACAAAAAAATTACGTAAGGGGGGGTAGTGTGTCGAAAATGTAAAAAAAAAAACATGTTTCGAAAATGTCAAAAAATCACGTAAGGGGGGGTAGTGTCGAAAATACCGAAAAAAAAAAAGGTACGGGGTGGTATGTCAAAAAATTACCTAAGGGGTGTTAGTATGTCGAAAATGTCAAAAAATCACGTAAGGGGGGGTAGTGTGTCGAAAATTTAAAAGAAAAAACATGTTTCGAAAATGTCAAAAAATCACGTAAGGGGGGGTAGTGTCGAAAATACCGAAAAAAAAAGGTACGGGGTGGTATGTCAAAAAATTACCTAAGGGGTGTTAGTATGTCGAAAATGTCAAAAAATCACGTAAGGGGGGGTAGTGTGTCGAAAATTTAAAAGAAAAAACATCTTTAGAAAATGTTTAAAAAAATCACGTAAGGGGGGGTAGTGTCGAAAATCCCGAAAAAAAAAGGTACAGGGTGGTATGTCAAAAAATTACCTAAGGGGTGTTAGTATGTCGAAAATGACAAAAAAATTACGTAAGGGGGGGTAGTGTGTCGAAAATGTAAAAAAAAAACATTTGTCGAAAATGTCAAAAAATCACGTAAGGGGGGGGGTAGTGTCGAAAATACCGAAAAAAAAAGGTACGGGGTGGTATGTCAAAAAATTACCTAAGGGGTGTTAGTATGTCGAAAATGACAAAAAAATTACGTAAGGGGGGGTAGTGTGTCGAAAATGTAAAAAAAAAAACATATGTCGAAAATGTCAAAAAATCACGTAAGGGGGGGTAGTGTCGAAAATACCGGAAAAAAAAAGGTACGGGGTGGTATGTCAAAAAATTACCTAAGGGGTGTTAGTATGTCGAAAATGTCAAAAAATCACGTAAGGGGGGGTAGTGTGTCGAAAATTTAAAAGAAAAAACATGTTTCGAAAATGTCAAAAAATCACGTAAGGGGGGGTAGTGTCGAAAATACCGAAAAAAAAAGGTACGGGGTGGTATGTCAAAAAATTACCTAAGGGGTGTTAGTATGTCGAAAATGACAAAAAAATTACGTAAGGGGGGGTAGTGTGTCGAAAATGTAAAAAAAAAAACATGTTTCGAAAATGTCAAAAAATCACGTAAGGGGGGGTAGTGTCGAAAATACCGAAAAAAAAAGGTACGGGGTGGTATGTCAAAAAATTACCTAAGGGGTGTTAGTATGTCGAAAATGACAAAAAAATTACGTAAGGGGGGTAGTGTGTCGAAAATGTAAAAAAAAAAACATATGTCGAAAATGTCAAAAAATCACGTAAGGGGGGGTAGTGTGTCGAAAATTTAAAAGAAAAAACATGTTTCGAAAATGTCAAAAAATCACGTAAGGGGGGGTAGTGTCGAAAATACCGAAAAAAAAAGGTACGGGGTGGTATGTCAAAAAATTACCTAAGGGGTGTTAGTATGTCGAAAATGACAAAAAAATTACGTAAGGGGGGGTAGTGTGTCGAAAATGTAAAAAAAAAACATTTGTCGAAAATGTCAAAAAATCACGTAAGGGGGGGTAGTGTCGAAAATACCGAAAAAAAAAGGTACGGGGTGGTATGTCAAAAAATTACCTAAGGGGTGTTAGTATGTCGAAAATGACAAAAAAATTACGTAAGGGGGGGTAGTGTGTCGAAAATGTAAAAAAAAAACATTTGTCGAAAATGTCAAAAAATCACGTAAGGGGGTGTAGTGTCGAAAATACCGAAAAAAAAAGGTACGGGGTGTTATGTCAAAAAATTACCTAAGGGATGTTAGTATGTCGAAAATGTCAAAAAATCACGTAAGGGGGGGTAGTGTCGAAAATACCGAAAAAAAAAGGTACGGGGTGGTATGTCAAAAAATTACCTAAGGGGTGTTAGTATGTCGAAAATGACAAAAAAATTACGTAAGGGGGGGTAGTGTGTCGAAAATGTAAAAAAAAAAACATGTTTCGAAAATGTCAAAAAATCACGTAAGGGGGGGTAGTGTCGAAAATACCGAAAAAAAAAGGTACGGGGTGGTATGTCAAAAAATTACCTAAGGGGTGTTAGTATGTCGAAAATGACAAAAAAATTACGTAAGGGGGGGTAGTGTGTCGAAAATGTAAAAAAAAAAAACATATGTCGAAAATGTCAAAAAATCACGTAAGGGGGGGTAGTGTGTCGAAAATTTAAAAGAAAAAACATGTTTCGAAAATGTCAAAAAATCACGTAAGGGGGGGTAGTGTCGAAAATACCGAAAAAAAAAGGTACGGGGTGGTATGTCAAAAAATTACCTAAGGGGTGTTAGTATGTCGAAAATGACAAAAAAATTACGTAAGGGGGGGTAGTGTGTCGAAAATGTAAAAAAAAAACATTTGTCGAAAATGTCAAAAAATCACGTAAGGGGGGGTAGTGTCGAAAATACCGAAAAAAAAAGGTACGGGGTGGTATGTCAAAAAATTACCTAAGGGGTGTTAGTATGTCGAAAATGACAAAAAAATTACGTAAGGGGGGGTAGTGTGTCGAAAATGTAAAAAAAAAACATTTGTCGAAAATGTCAAAAAATCACGTAAGGGGGTGTAGTGTCGAAAATACCGAAAAAAAAAGGTACGGGGTGTTATGTCAAAAAATTACCTAAGGGATGTTAGTATGTCGAAAATGACAAAAAAATTACGTAAGGGGGGGTAGTGTGTCGAAAATGTAAAAAAAAAACATTTGTCGAAAATGTCAAAAAATCACGTAAGGGGGGGTAGTGTCGAAAATACCGAAAAAAAAGGTACGGGGTGGTATGTCAAAAAATTACCTAAGGGGTGTTAGTATGTCGAAAATGTCAAAAAATCACGTAAGGGGGGGTAGTGTGTCGAAAATTTAAAAGAAGAAACATGTTTCGAAAATGTCAAAAAATCACGTAAGGGGGGGTAGTGTCGAAAATACCGAAAAAAAAAGGTACGGGGTGGTATGTCAAAAAATTACCTAAGGGGTGTTAGTATGTCGAAAATGACAAAAATATTACGTAAGGGGGGGTAGTGTGTCGAAAATGTAAAAAAAAAACATTTGTCGAAAATGTCAAAAAATCACGTAAGGGGGGGTGGTGTCGAAAATACCAAAAAAAAAAGGTACGGGGTGGTATGTCAAAAAATTACCTAAGGGGTGTTAGTATGTCGAAAATGACAAAAATATTACGTAAGGGGGGGTAGTGTGTCGAAAATGTAAAAAAAAAACATTTGTCGAAAATGTCAAAAAATCACGTAAGGGGGGGTAGTGTCGAAAATACCGAAAAAAAAAGGTACGGGGTGGTATGTCAAAAAATTACCTAAGGGGTGTTAGTATGTCGAAAATGTCAAAAAATCACGTAAGGGGGGGTAGTGTGTCGAAAATTTAAAAGAAAAAACATGTTTCGAAAATGTTTAAAAAAATCACGTAAGGGGGGGTAGTGTCGAAAATCCCGAAAAAAAAAGGTACAGGGTGGTATGTCAAAAAATTACCTAAGGGGTGTTAGTATGTCGAAAATGACAAAAAAATTACGTAAGGGGGGGTAGTGTGTCGAAAATGTAAAAAAAAAACATTTGTCGAAAATGTCAAAAAATCATGTAAGGGGGGGTAGTGTCGAAAATACCGAAAAAAAAAGGTACGGGGTGGTATGTCAAAAAATTACCTAAGGGGTGTTAGTATGTCGAAAATGTCAAAAAATCACGTAAGGGGGGTAGTGTGTCGAAAATTTAAAAGAAAAAACATGTTTCGAAAATGTTTAAAAAAATCACGTAAGGGGGGGTAGTGTCGAAAATACCGAAAAAAAAAGGTACGGGGTGGTATGTCAAAAAATTACCTAAGGGGTGTTAGTATGTCGAAAATGACAAAAAAATTACGTAAGGGGGGGTAGTGTGTCGAAAATGTAAAAAAAAAAACATATGTCGAAAATGTCAAAAAATCACGTAAGGGGGGGTAGTGTCGAAAATACCGGAAAAAAAAAGGTACGGGGTGGTATGTCAAAAAATTACCTAAGGGGTGTTAGTATGTCGAAAATGTCAAAAAATCACGTAAGGGGGGGTAGTGTGTCGAAAATTTAAAAGAAAAAACATGTTTCGAAAATGTCAAAAAATCACGTAAGGGGGGGTTAGTATGTCGAAAATGTCAAAAAATCACGTAAGGGGGGGTAGTGTCGAAAATACCGAAAAAAAAAGGTACGGGGTGGTATGTCAAAAAATTACCTAAGGGGTGTTAGTATGTCGAAAATGACAAAAAAATTACGTAAGGTGGGTAGTGTGTCGAAAATGTAAAAAAAAAAACATATGTCGAAAATGTCAAAAAATCACGTAAGGGGGGGTAGTGTGTCGAAAATTTAAAAGAAAAAACATGTTTCGAAAATGTCAAAAAATCACGTAAGGGGGGGTAGTGTCGAAAATACCGAAAAAAAAAGGTACGGGGTGGTATGTCAAAAAATTACCTAAGGGGTGTTAGTATGTCGAAAATGACAAAAAAATTACGTAAGGGGGGGTAGTGTGTCGAAAATGTAAAAAAAAAAACATGTTTCGAAAATGTCAAAAAATCACGTAAGGGGGGGTAGTGTCGAAAATACCGAAAAAAAAAGGTACGGGGTGGTATGTCAAAAAATTACCTAAGGGGTGTTAGTATGTCGAAAATGTCAAAAAATCACGTAAGGGGGGGTAGTGTGTCGAAAATTTAAAAGAAAAAACATGTTTCGAAAATGTCAAAAAATCACGTAAGGGGGGGTAGTGTCGAAAATACCGAAAAAAAAGGTACGGGGTGGTATGTCAAAAAATTACCTAAGGGGTGTTAGTATGTCGAAAATGTCAAAAAATCACGTAAGGGGGGGTAGTGTCGAAAATACCGAAAAAAAAAAGGTACGGGGTGGTATGTCAAAAAATTACCTAAGGGGTGTTAGTATGTCGAAAATGTCAAAAAATCACGTAAGGGGGGGTAGTGTGTCGAAAATTTAAAAGAAAAAACATGTTTCGAAAATGTCAAAAAATCACGTAAGGGGGGGTAGTGTCGAAAATACCGAAAAAAAAAGGTACGGGGTGGTATGTCAAAAAATTACCTAAGGGGTGTTAGTATGTCGAAAATGACAAAAAAATTACGTAAGGTGGGTAGTGTGTCGAAAATGTAAAAAAAAAAACATATGTCGAAAATGTCAAAAAATCACGTAAGGGGGGGTAGTGTGTCGAAAATTTAAAAGAAAAAACATGTTTCGAAAATGTCAAAAAATCACGTAAGGGGGGGTAGTGTCGAAAATACCGAAAAAAAAAGGTACGGGGTGGTATGTCAAAAAATTACCTAAGGGGTGTTAGTATGTCGAAAATGACAAAAAAATTACGTAAGTGGGGGTAGTGTGTCGAAAATGTAAAAAAAAAACATTTGTCGAAAATGTCAAAAAATCAGGTAAGGGGGGGTAGTGTCGAAAATACCGAAAAAAAAAAGGTACGGGGTGGTATGTCAAAAAATTACCTAAGGGGTGTTAGTATGTCGAAAATGACAAAAAAATTACGTAAGGGGGGGTAGTGTGTCGAAAATGTAAAAAAAAAACATTTGTCGAAAATGTCAAAAAATCACGTAAGGGGGGGTAGTGTCGAAAATACCGAAAAAAAAAGGTACGGGGTGGTATGTCAAAAAATTACCTAAGGGGTGTTAGTATGTCGAAAATGTCAAAAAATCACGTAAGGGGGGGTAGTGTCGAAAATACCGAAAAAAAAAGGTACGGGGTGGTATGTCAAAAAATTACCTAAGGGGTGTTAGTATGTCGAAAATGTCAAAAAATCACGTAAGGGGGGGTAGTGTGTCGAAAATTTAAAAGAAAAAACATGTTTCGAAAATGTCAAAAAATAACGTAAGGGGGGGTAGTGTCGAAAATACCGAAAAAAAAAGGTACGGGGTGGTATGTCAAAAAACTACCTAAGGGGTGTTAGTATGTCGAAAATGACAAAAAAATTACGTAAGGGGGGGTAGTGTGTCGAAAATGTAAAAAAAAAACATTTGTCGAAAATGTCAAAAAATCACGTAAGGGGGGGTAGTGTCGAAAATACCGAAAAAAAAAGGTACGGGGTGGTATGTCAAAAAATTACCTAAGGGGTGTTAGTATGTCGAAAATGACAAAAAAATTACGTAAGGGGGGGTAGTGTGTCGAAAATGTAAAAAAAAACATTTGTCGAAAATGTCAAAAAATCACGTAAGGGGGGGTAGTGTCGAAAATACCGAAAAAAAAAGGTACGGGGTGGTATGTCAAAAAATTACCTAAGGGGTGTTAGTATGTCGAAAATGACAAAAAAATTACGTAAGGGGGGGTAGTGTGTCGAAAATGTAAAAAAAAAACATTTGTCGAAAATGTCAAAAAATCACGTAAGGGGGGGTAGTGTCGAAAATACCGAAAAAAAAAGGTACGGGGTGGTATGTCAAAAAATTACCTAAGGGGTGTTAGTATGTCGAAAATGTCAAAAAATCACGTAAGGGGGGGTAGTGTGTCGAAAATTTAAAAGAAAAAACATGTTTCGAAAATGTCTAAAAATCACGTAAGGGGGGGTAGTGTCGAAAATACCGAAAAAAAAAGGTACGGGGTGGTATGTCAAAAAATTACCTAAGGGGTGTTAGTATGTCGAAAATGACAAAAAAATTACGTAAGGGGGGGTAGTGTGTCGAAAATGTAAAAAAAAAACATTTGTCGAAAATGTCAAAAAATCACGTAAGGGGGGGTAGTGTCGAAAATACCGAAAAAAAAAGGTACGGGGTGGTATGTCAAAAAATTACCTAAGGGGTGTTAGTATGTCGAAAATGACAAAAAAATTACGTAAGGGGGGGTAGTGTGTCGAAAATGTAAAAAAAAAACATTTGTCGAAAATGTCAAAAAATCACGTAAGGGGGGGTAGTGTCGAAAATACCGAAAAAAAAAGGTACGGGGTGGTATGTCAAAAAATTACCTAAGGGGTGTTAGTATGTCGAAAATGTCAAAAAATCACGTAAGGGGGGGTAGTGTCGAAAATACCGAAAAAAAAAAGGTACGGGGTGGTATGTCAAAAAATTACCTAAGGGGTGTTAGTATGTCGAAAATGTCAAAAAATCACGTAAGGGGGGGTAGTGTGTCGAAAATTTAAAAGAAAAAACATGTTTCGAAAATGTCAAAAAATCACGAAAAGGGGGGGTAGTGTCGAAAATACCGAAAAAAAAAGGTACGGGGTGGTATGTCAAAAAATTACCTAAGGGGTGTTAGTATGTCGAAAATGTCAAAAAATCACGTAAGGGGGGGTAGTGTGTCGAAAATTTAAAAGAAAAAACATGTTTCGAAAATGTCAAAAAATCACGTAAGGGGGGGTAGTGTCGAAAATACCGAAAAAAAAAGGTACGGGGTGGTATGTCAAAAAATTACCTAAGGGGTGTTAGTATGTCGAAAATGACAAAAAAATTACGTAAGGGGGGGTAGTGTGTCGAAAATGTAAAAAAAAAAACATATGTCGAAAATGTCAAAAAATCACGTAAGGGGGGGTAGTGTCGAAAATACCGAAAAAAAAAGGTACGGGGTGGTATGTCAAAAAATTACCTAAGGGGTGTTAGTATGTCGAAAATGTCAAAAAATCACGTAAGGGGGGGTAGTGTGTCGAAAATGTAAAAAAAAAACATTTGTCGAAAATGTCAAAAAATCACGTAAGGGGGGGTAGTGTCGAAAATACCGAAAAAAAAAGGTACGGGGTGGTATGTCAAAAAATTACCTAAGGGGTGTTAGTATGTCGAAAATGACAAAAAAATTACGTAAGGGGGGGTAGTGTGTCGAAAATACCGAAAAAAAAAGGTACGGGGTGGTATGTCAAAAAATTACCTAAGGGGTGTTAGTATGTCGAAAATGTCAAAAACACACGTAAGGGGGGGTAGTGTCGAAAATACCGAAAAAAAAAGGTACGGGGTGGTATGTCAAAAAATTACCTAAGGGGTGTTAGTATGTCGAAAATGACAAAAAAATTACGTAAGGGGGGGTAGTGTGTCGAAAATGTAAAAAAAAAAAACATATGTCGAAAATGTCAAAAAATCACGTAAGGGGGGGTAGTGTCGAAAATACCGAAAAAAAAAGGTACGGGGTGGTATGTCAAAAAATTACCTAAGGGGTGTTAGTATGTCGAAAATGTCAAAAAATCACGTAAGGGGGGGTAGTGTGTCGAAAATTTAAAAGAAAAAACATGTTTCGAAAATGTCAAAAAATCACGTAAGGGGGGGTAGTGTCGAAAATACCGAAAAAAAAGGTACGGGGTGGTATGTCAAAAAATTACCTAAGGGGTGTTAGTATGTCGAAAATGTCAAAAAATCACGTAAGGGGGGGTAGTGTGTCGAAAATGTAAAAAAAAAACATTTGTCGAAAATGTCAAAAAATCACGTAAGGGGGGGTAGTGTCGAAAATACCGAAAAAAAAAGGTACGGGGTGGTATGTCAAAAAATTACCTAAGGGGTCTTAGTATGTCGAAAATGTCAAAAAATCACGTAAGGGGGGGTAGTGTGTCGAAAATTTAAAAGAAAAAACATGTTTCGAAAATGTTTAAAAAAATCACGTAAGGGGGGGTAGTGTCGAAAATACCGAAAAAAAAAGGTACGGGGTGGTATGTCAAAAAATTACCTAAGGGGTGTTAGTATGTCGAAAATGACAAAAAAATTACGTAAGGGGGGGTAGTGTGTCGAAAATGTAAAAAAAAAAACATATGTCGAAAATGTCAAAAAATCACGTAAGGGGGGGTAGTGTCGAAAATACCGAAAAAAAAAGGTACGGGGTGGTATGTCAAAAAATTACCTAAGGGGTGTTAGTATGTCGAAAATGTCAAAAAATCACGTAAGGGGGGGTAGTGTGTCGAAAATTTAAAAGAAAAAACATGTTTCGAAAATGTCAAAAAATCACGTAAGGGGGGGTAGTGTCGAAAATACCGAAAAAAAAAGGTACGGGGTGGTATGTCAAAAAATTACCTAAGGGGTGTTAGTATGTCGAAAATGACAAAAAAATTACGTAAGGGGGGGTAGTGTGTCGAAAATGTAAAAAAAAAAAACATATGTCGAAAATGTCAAAAAATCACGTAAGGGGGGGTAGTGTCGAAAATACCGAAAAAAAAAGGTACGGGGTGGTATGTCAAAAAATTACCTAAGGGGTGTTAGTATGTCGAAAATGACAAAAAAATCACGTAAGGGGGGGTAGTGTGTCGAAAATGTAAAAAAAAAAAACATATGTCGAAAATGTCAAAAAATCACGTAAGGGGGGGTAGTGTCGAAAATACCGAAAAAAAAAGGTACGGGGTGGTATGTCAAAAAATTACCTAAGGGGTGTTAGTATGTCGAAAATGTCAAAAAATCACGTAAGGGGGGGTAGTGTGTCGAAAATTTAAAAGAAAAAACATGTTTCGAAAATGTCAAAAAATCACGTAAGGGGGGGGTAGTGTCGAAAATACCGAAAAAAAAAGGTACGGGGTGGTATGTCAAAAAATTACCTAAGGGGTGTTAGTATGTCGAAAATGTCAAAAAATCACGTAAGGGGGGGTAGTGTGTCGAAAATGTAAAAAAAAAACATTTGTCGAAAATGTCAAAAAATCACGTAAGGGGGGGTAGTGTCGAAAATACCGAAAAAAAAAGGTACGGGGTGGTATGTCAAAAAATTACCTAAGGGGTGTTAGTATGTCGAAAATGTCAAAAAATCACGTAAGGGGGGGTAGTGTGTCGAAAATTTAAAAGAAAAAACATGTTTCGAAAATGTTTAAAAAAATCACGTAAGGGGGGGTAGTGTCGAAAATACCGAAAAAAAAAGGTACGGGGTGGTATGTCAAAAAATTACCTAAGGGGTGTTAGTATGTCGAAAATGACAAAAAAATTACGTAAGGGGGGGTAGTGTGTCGAAAATGTAAAAAAAAAAACATATGTCGAAAATGTCAAAAAATCACGTAAGGGGGGGTAGTGTCGAAAATACCGAAAAAAAAAGGTACGGGGTGGTATGTCAAAAAATTACCTAAGGGGTGTTAGTATGTCGAAAATGTCAAAAAATCACGTAAGGGGGGGTAGTGTGTCGAAAATTTAAAAGAAAAAACATGTTTCGAAAATGTTTAAAAAAATCACGTAAGGGGGGGTAGTGTCGAAAATACCGAAAAAAAAAGGTACGGGGTGGTATGTCAAAAAATTACCTAAGGGGTGTTAGTATGTCGAAAATGACGAAAAAATTACGTAAGGGGGGGGTAGTGTGTCGAAAATGTAAAAAAAAAACATTTGTCGAAAATGTCAAAAAATCACGTAAGGGGGGGGGTAGTGTCGAAAATACCGAAAAAAAAAGGTACGGGGTGGTATGTCAAAAAATTACCTAAGGGGTGTTAGTATGTCGAAAATGTCAAAAAATCACGTAAGGGGGGGTAGTGTGTCGAAAATTTAAAAGAAAAAACATGTTTCGAAAATGTCAAAAAATCACGTAAGGGGGGGTAGTGTCGAAAATACCGAAAAAAAAAGGTACGGGGTGGTATGTCAAAAAATTACCTAAGGGGTGTTAGTATGTCGAAAATGTCAAAAAATCACGTAAGGGGGGGTAGTGTGTCGAAAATGTAAAAAAAAAAACATATGTCGAAAATGTCAAAAAATCACGTAAGGGGGGGTAGTGTCGAAAATACCGAAAAAAAAAGGTACGGGGTGGTATGTCAAAAAATTACCTAAGGGGTGTTAGTATGTCGAAAATGTCAAAAAATCACGTAAGGGGGGGTAGTGTGTCGAAAATTTAAAAGAAAAAACATGTTTCGAAAATGTCAAAAAATCACGTAAGGGGGGGTAGTGTCGAAAATACCGAAAAAAAAAGGTACGGGGTGGTATGTCAAAAAATTACCTAAGGGGTGTTAGTATGTCGAAAATGTCAAAAAATCACGTAAGGGGGGGTAGTGTGTCGAAAATGTAAAAAAAAAACATTTGTCGAAAATGTCAAAAAATCACGTAAGGGGGGGTAGTGTCGAAAATACCGAAAAAAAAAGGTACGGGGTGGTATGTCAAAAAATTACCTAAGGGGTGTTAGTATGTCGAAAATGTCAAAAAATCACGTAAGGGGGGGTAGTGTGTCGAAAATTTAAAAGAAAAAACATGTTTCGAAAATGTTTAAAAAAATCACGTAAGGGGGGGTAGTGTCGAAAATACCGAAAAAAAAAGGTACGGGGTGGTATGTCAAAAAATTACCTAAGGGGTGTTAGTATGTCGAAAATGACAAAAAATCACGTAAGGGGGGGTAGTGTCGAAAATACCGAAAAAAAAAGGTACGGGGTGGTATGTCAAAAAATTACCTAAGGGGTGTTAGTATGTCGAAAATGACAAAAAAATTACGTAAGGGGGGGTAGTGTGTCGAAAATGTAAAAAAAAAAACATGTTTCGAAAATGTCAAAAAATCACGTAAGGGGGGGTAGTGTCGAAAATACCGAAAAAAAAAAGGTACGGGGTGGTATGTCAAAAAATTACCTAAGGGGTGTTAGTATGTCGAAAATGACAAAAAAATTACGTAAGGGGGGGTAGTGTGTCGAAAATGTAAAAAAAAAAACATATGTCGAAAATGTCAAAAAATCACGTAAGGGGGGGTAGTGTCGAAAATACCGGAAAAAAAAAGGTACGGGGTGGTATGTCAAAAAATTACCTAAGGGGTGTTAGTATGTCGAAAATGTCAAAAAATCACGTAAGGGGGGGTAGTGTGTCGAAAATTTAAAAGAAAAAACATGTTTCGAAAATGTTTAAAAAAATCACGTAAGGGGGGGTAGTGTCGAAAATCCCGAAAAAAAAAGGTACAGGGTGGTATGTCAAAAAATTACCTAAGGGGTGTTAGTATGTCGAAAATGACAAAAAAATTACGTAAGGGGGGGTAGTGTGTCGAAAATGTAAAAAAAAAACATTTGTCGAAAATGTCAAAAAATCACGTAAGGGGGGGGGTAGTGTCGAAAATACCGAAAAAAAAAGGTACGGGGTGGTATGTCAAAAAATTACCTAAGGGGTGTTAGTATGTCGAAAATGTCAAAAAATCACGTAAGGGGGGGTAGTGTGTCGAAAATTTAAAAGAAAAAACATGTTTCGAAAATGTCAAAAAATCACGTAAGGGGGGGTAGTGTCGAAAATACCGAAAAAAAAAGGTACGGGGTGGTATGTCAAAAAATTACCTAAGGGGTGTTAGTATGTCGAAAATGTCAAAAAATCACGTAAGGGGGGGGTAGTGTCGAAAATACCGAAAAAAAAAGGTACGGGGTGGTATGTCAAAAAATTACCTAAGGGGTGTTAGTATGTCGAAAATGACAAAAAAATTACGTAAGGGGGGGTAGTGTGTCGAAAATGTAAAAAAAAAAACATGTTTCGAAAATGTCAAAAAATCACGTAAGGGGGGGTAGTGTCGAAAATACCGAAAAAAAAAGGTACGGGGTGGTATGTCAAAAAATTACCTAAGGGGTGTTAGTATGTCGAAAATGTCAAAAAATCACGTAAGGGGGGGTAGTGTGTCGAAAATTTAAAAGAAAAAACATGTTTCGAAAATGTTTAAAAAAATCACGTAAGGGGGGGTAGTGTCGAAAATACCGAAAAAAAAAGGTACGGGGTGGTATGTCAAAAAATTACCTAAGGGGTGTTAGTATGTCGAAAATGTCAAAAAATCACGTAAGGGGGGGTAGTGTGTCGAAAATTTAAAAGAAAAAACATGTTTCGAAAATGTCAAAAAATCACGTAAGGGGGGGTAGTGTCGAAAATACCGAAAAAAAAAGGTACGGGGTGGTATGTCAAAAAATTACCTAAGGGGTGTTAGTATGTCGAAAATGTCAAAAAATCACGTAAGGGGGGGTAGTGTGTCGAAAATGTAAAAAAAAAACATTTGTCGAAAATGTCAAAAAATCACGTAAGGGGGGGTAGTGTCGAAAATACCGAAAAAAAAAGGTACGGGGTGGTATGTCAAAAAATTACCTAAGGGGTGTTAGTATGTCGAAAATGACAAAAAAATTACGTAAGGGAGGGTAGTGTGTCAAAAATGTAAATAAAAAAACATATGTCGAAAATGTCAAAAAAATCACGTAAGGGGGGGTAGTGTCGAAAATACCGAAAAAAAAAGGTACGGGGTGGTATGTCAAAAAATTACCTAAGGGGTGTTAGTATGTCGAAAATGTCAAAAAATCACGTAAGGGGGGGTAGTGTGTCGAAAATTTAAAAGAAAAAACATGTTTCGAAAATGTTTAAAAAAATCACGTAAGGGGGGGTAGTGTCGAAAATACCGAAAAAAAAAGGTACGGGGTGGTATGTCAAAAAATTACCTAAGGGGTGTTAGTATGTCGAAAATGACAAAAAAATTACGTAAGGGGGGGTAGTGTGTCGAAAATGTAAAAAAAAAACATTTGTCGAAAATGTCAAAAAATCACGTAAGGGGGGGGTAGTGTCGAAAATACCGAAAAAAAAAGGTACGGGGTGGTATGTCAAAAAATTACCTAAGGGGTGTTAGTATGTCGAAAATGTCAAAAAATCACGTAAGGGGGGGTAGTGTCGAAAATACCGAAAAAAAAAGGTACGGGGTGGTATGTCAAAAATTTACCTAAGGGGTGTTAGTATGTCGATAATGACAAAAAAATTACGTAAGGGGGGGTAGTGTGTCGAAAATGTAAAAAAAAGGTACGGGGTGGTATGTCAAAAAATTACCTAAGGGGTGTTAGTATGTCGAAAATGTCAAAAAATCACGTAAGGGGGGGTAGTGTGTCGAAAATTTAAAAGAAAAAACATGTTTCGAAAATGTCAAAAAATCACGTAAGGGGGGGTAGTGTCGAAAATACCGAAAAAAAAAGGTACGGGGTGGTATGTCAAAAAATTACCTAAGGGGTGTTAGTATGTCGAAAATGACAAAAAAATTACGTAAGGGGGGGTAGTGTGTCGAAAATGTAAAAAAAAAAACATATGTCGAAAATGTCAAAAAATCACGTAAGGGGGGGTAGTGTCGAAAATACCGAAAAAAAAAGGTACGGGGTGGTATGTCAAAAAATTACCTAAGGGGTGTTAGTATGTCGAAAATGTCAAAAAATCACGTAAGGGGGGGTAGTGTGTCGAAAATTTAAAAGAAAAAACATGTTTCGAAAATGTCAAAAAATCACGTAAGGGGGGGTAGTGTCGAAAATACCGAAAAAAAAAGGTACGGGGTGGTATGTCAAAAAATTACCTAAGGGGTGTTAGTATGTCGAAAATGACAAAAAAAATTACGTAAGGGGGGGTAGTGTGTCGAAAATGTAAAAAAAAAACATTTGTCGAAAATGTCAAAAAATCACGTAAGGGGGGGTAGTGTCGAAAATACCGAAAAAAAAAGGTACGGGGTGGTATGTCAAAAAATTACCTAAGGGGTGTTAGTATGTCGAAAATGACAAAAAAATTACGTAAGGGGGGGTAGTGTGTCGAAAATGTAAAAAAAAAACATTTGTCGAAAATGTCAAAAAATCACGTAAGGGGGGGTAGTGTCGAAAATACCGAAAAAAAAAGGGTACGGGGTGGTATGTCAAAAAATTACCTAAGGGGTGTTAGTATGTCGAAAATGTCAAAAAATCACGTAAGGGGGGGTAGTGTCGAAAATACCGAAAAAAAAAGGTACGGGGTGGTATGTCAAAAATTTACCTAAGGGGTGTTAGTATGTCGAAAATGACAAAAAAATTACGTAAGGGGGGGTAGTGTGTCGAAAATGTAAAAAAAAGGTACGGGGTGGTATGTCAAAAAATTACCTAAGGGGTGTTAGTATGTCGAAAATGTCAAAAAATCACGTAAGGGGGGGTAGTGTGTCGAAAATTTAAAAGAAAAAACATGTTTCGAAAATGTCAAAAAATCACGTAAGGGGGGGTAGTGTCGAAAATACCGAAAAAAAAAGGTACGGGGTGGTATGTCAAAAAATTACCTAAGGGGTGTTAGTATGTCGAAAATGACAAAAAAATTACGTAAGGGGGGGTAGTGTGTCGAAAATGTAAAAAAAAAAAACATATGTCGAAAATGTCAAAAAATCACGTAAGGGGGGGTAGTGTCGAAAATACCGAAAAAAAAAGGTACGGGGTGGTATGTCAAAAAATTACCTAAGGGGTGTTAGTATGTCGAAAATGACAAAAAAATTACGTAAGGGGGGGTAGTGTGTCGAAAATGTAAAAAAAAAAACATGTTTCGAAAATGTCAAAAAATCACGTAAGGGGGGGTAGTGTCGAAAATACCGAAAAAAAAAAAGGTACGGGGTGGTATGTCAAAAAATTACCTAAGGGGTGTTAGTATGTCGAAAATGTCAAAAAATCACGTAAGGGGGGGTAGTGTGTCGAAAATTTAAAAGAAAAAACATCTTTAGAAAATGTTTAAAAAAATCACGTAAGGGGGGGTAGTGTCGAAAATCCCGAAAAAAAAAGGTACAGGGTGGTATGTCAAAAAATTACCTAAGGGGTGTTAGTATGTCGAAAATGACAAAAAAATTACGTAAGGGGGGGTAGTGTGTCGAAAATGTAAAAAAAAAACATTTGTCGAAAATGTCAAAAAATCACGTAAGGGGGGGGTAGTGTCGAAAATACCGAAAAAAAAAGGTACGGGGTGGTATGTCAAAAAATTACCTAAGGGGTGTTAGTATGTCGAAAATGACAAAAAAATTACGTAAGGGGGGGTAGTGTGTCGAAAATGTAAAAAAAAAAACATATGTCGAAAATGTCAAAAAATCACGTAAGGGGGGGGTAGTGTCGAAAATACCGGAAAAAAAAAGGTACGGGGTGGTATGTCAAAAAATTACCTAAGGGGTGTTAGTATGTCGAAAATGTCAAAAAATCACGTAAGGGGGGGTAGTGTGTCGAAAATTTAAAAGAAAAAACATGTTTCGAAAATGTCAAAAAATCACGTAAGGGGGGGTAGTGTCGAAAATACCGAAAAAAAAAGGTACGGGGTGGTATGTCAAAAAATTACCTAAGGGGTGTTAGTATGTCGAAAATGACAAAAAAATTACGTAAGGGGGGGTAGTGTGTCGAAAATGTAAAAAAAAAAACATGTTTCGAAAATGTCAAAAAATCACGTAAGGGGGGGTAGTGTCGAAAATACCGAAAAAAAAAGGTACGGGGTGGTATGTCAAAAAATTACCTAAGGGGTGTTAGTATGTCGAAAATGACAAAAAAATTACGTAAGGGGGGTAGTGTGTCGAAAATGTAAAAAAAAAAAACATATGTCGAAAATGTCAAAAAATCACGTAAGGGGGGGTAGTGTGTCGAAAATTTAAAAGAAAAAACATGTTTCGAAAATGTCAAAAAATCACGTAAGGGGGGGTAGTGTCGAAAATACCGAAAAAAAAAGGTACGGGGTGGTATGTCAAAAAATTACCTAAGGGGTGTTAGTATGTCGAAAATGACAAAAAAATTACGTAAGGGGGGGTAGTGTGTCGAAAATGTAAAAAAAAAACATTTGTCGAAAATGTCAAAAAATCACGTAAGGGGGGGTAGTGTCGAAAATACCGAAAAAAAAAGGTACGGGGTGGTATGTCAAAAAATTACCTAAGGGGTGTTAGTATGTCGAAAATGACAAAAAAATTACGTAAGGGGGGGTAGTGTGTCGAAAATGTAAAAAAAAAACATTTGTCGAAAATGTCAAAAAATCACGTAAGGGGGGGTAGTGTCGAAAATACCGAAAAAAAAAGGTACGGGGTGGTATGTCAAAAAATTACCTAAGGGGTGTTAGTATGTCGAAAATGACAAAAAAATCACGTAAGGGGGGGTAGTGTCGAAAATACCGAAAAAAAAAGGTACGGGGTGGTATGTCAAAAAATTACCTAAGGGGTGTTAGTATGTCGAAAATGACAAAAAAATTACGTAAGGGGGGGTAGTGTGTCGAAAATGTAAAAAAAAAACATTTGTCGAAAATGTCAAAAAATCACGTAAGGGGGGGTAGTGTCGAAAATACCGAAAAAAACAGGTACGGGGTGGTATGTCAAAAAATTACCTAAGGGGTGTTAGTATGTCGAAAATGACAAAAAAATTACGTAAGGGGGGGTAGTGTGTCGAAAATGTAAAAAAAAAACATTTGTCGAAAATGTCAAAAAATCACGTAAGGGGGGGGTAGTGTCGAAAATACCGAAAAAAAAAGGTACGGGGTGGTATGTCAAAAAATTACCTAAGGGGTGTTAGTATGTCGAAAATGACAAAAAAATTACGTAAGGGGGGGTAGTGTGTCGAAAATGTAAAAAAAAAACATTTGTCGAAAATGTCAAAAAATCACGTAAGGGGGGGTAGTGTCGAAAATACCGAAAAAAACAGGTACGGGGTGGTATGTCAAAAAATTACCTAAGGGGTGTTAGTATGTCGAAAATGACAAAAAAATTACGTAAGGGGGGGTAGTGTGTCGAAAATGTAAAAAAAAAACATTTGTCGAAAATGTCAAAAAATCACGTAAGGGGGTGTAGTGTCGAAAATATCGAAAAAAAAAGGTACGGGGTGTTATGTCAAAAAATTACCTAAGGGATGTTAGTATGTCGAAAATGACAAAAAAATTACGTAAGGGGGGGTAGTGTGTCGAAAATGTAAAAAAAAAACATTTGTCGAAAATGTCAAAAAATCACGTAAGGGGGGGTAGTGTCGAAAATACCGAAAAAAAAGGTACGGGGTGGTATGTCAAAAAATTACCTAAGGGGTGTTAGTATGTCGAAAATGTCAAAAAATCACGTAAGGGGGGGTAGTGTGTCGAAAATTTAAAAGAAGAAACATGTTTCGAAAATGTCAAAAAATCACGTAAGGGGGGGGTAGTGTCGAAAATACCGAAAAAAAAAGGTACGGGGTGGTATGTCAAAAAATTACCTAAGGGGTGTTAGTATGTCGAAAATGACAAAAATATTACGTAAGGGGGGGTAGTGTGTCGAAAATGTAAAAAAAAAACATTTGTCGAAAATGTCAAAAAATCACGTAAGGGGGGGTGGTGTCGAAAATACCAAAAAAAAAAGGTACGGGGTGGTATGTCAAAAAATTACCTAAGGGGTGTTAGTATGTCGAAAATGACAAAAATATTACGTAAGGGGGGGTAGTGTGTCGAAAATGTAAAAAAAAAACATTTGTCGAAAATGTCAAAAAATCACGTAAGGGGGGGTAGTGTCGAAAATACCGAAAAAAAAAGGTACGGGGTGGTATGTCAAAAAATTACCTAAGGGGTGTTAGTATGTCGAAAATGTCAAAAAATCACGTAAGGGGGGGTAGTGTGTCGAAAATTTAAAAGAAAAAACATGTTTCGAAAATGTTTAAAAAAATCACGTAAGGGGGGGGTAGTGTCGAAAATCCCGAAAAAAAAAGGTACAGGGTGGTATGTCAAAAAATTACCTAAGGGGTGTTAGTATGTCGAAAATGACAAAAAAATTACGTAAGGGGGGGTAGTGTGTCGAAAATGTAAAAAAAAAACATTTGTCGAAAATGTCAAAAAATCATGTAAGGGGGGGTAGTGTCGAAAATACCGAAAAAAAAAGGTACGGGGTGGTATGTCAAAAAATTACCTAAGGGGTGTTAGTATGTCGAAAATGTCAAAAAATCACGTAAGGGGGGTAGTGTGTCGAAAATTTAAAAGAAAAAACATGTTTCGAAAATGTTTAAAAAAATCACGTAAGGGGGGGTAGTGTCGAAAATACCGAAAAAAAAAGGTACGGGGTGGTATGTCAAAAAATTACCTAAGGGGTGTTAGTATGTCGAAAATGTCAAAAAATCACGTAAGGGGGGGTAGTGTGTCGAAAATTTAAAAGAAAAAACATGTTTCGAAAATGTCAAAAAATCACGTAAGGGGGGGTTAGTATGTCGAAAATGTCAAAAAATCACGTAAGGGGGGGTAGTGTCGAAAATACCGAAAAAAAAAGGTACGGGGTGGTATGTCAAAAAATTACCTAAGGGGTGTTAGTATGTCGAAAATGACAAAAAAATTACGTAAGGTGGGTAGTGTGTCGAAAATGTAAAAAAAAAAACATATGTCGAAAATGTCAAAAAATCACGTAAGGGGGGGTAGTGTGTCGAAAATTTAAAAGAAAAAACATGTTTCGAAAATGTCAAAAAATCACGTAAGGGGGGGTAGTGTCGAAAATACCGAAAAAAAAAGGTACGGGGTGGTATGTCAAAAAATTACCTAAGGGGTGTTAGTATGTCGAAAATGACAAAAAAATTACGTAAGGGGGGGTAGTGTGTCGAAAATGTAAAAAAAAAAACATGTTTCGAAAATGTCAAAAAATCACGTAAGGGGGGGTAGTGTCGAAAATACCGAAAAAAAAAGGTACGGGGTGGTATGTCAAAAAATTACCTAAGGGGTGTTAGTATGTCGAAAATGTCAAAAAATCACGTAAGGGGGGGTAGTGTGTCGAAAATTTAAAAGAAAAAACATGTTTCGAAAATGTCAAAAAATCACGTAAGGGGGGGTAGTGTCGAAAATACCGAAAAAAAAGGTACGGGGTGGTATGTCAAAAAATTACCTAAGGGGTGTTAGTATGTCGAAAATGTCAAAAAATCACGTAAGGGGGGGTAGTGTGTCGAAAATTTAAAAGAAAAAACATGTTTCGAAAATGTCAAAAAATCACGTAAGGGGGGGTAGTGTCGAAAATACCGAAAAAAAAAGGTACGGGGTGGTATGTCAAAAAATTACCTAAGGGGTGTTAGTATGTCGAAAATGACAAAAAAATTACGTAAGTGGGGGTAGTGTGTCGAAAATGTAAAAAAAAAACATTTGTCGAAAATGTCAAAAAATCAGGTAAGGGGGGGTAGTGTCGAAAATACCGAAAAAAAAAAGGTACGGGGTGGTATGTCAAAAAATTACCTAAGGGGTGTTAGTATGTCGAAAATGACAAAAAAATTACGTAAGGGGGGGTAGTGTGTCGAAAATGTAAAAAAAAAACATTTGTCGAAAATGTCAAAAAATCACGTAAGCGGGGGTAGTGTCGAAAATACCGAAAAAAAAGGTACGGGGTGGTATGTCAAAAAATTACCTAAGGGGTGTTAGTATGTCGAAAATGACAAAAAAATTACGTAAGGGGGGGTAGTGTGTCGAAAATGTAAAAAAAAAACATTTGTCGAAAATGTCAAAAAATCACGTAAGGGGGGGTAGTGTCGAAAATACCGAAAAAAAAAGGTACGGGGTGGTATGTCAAAAAATTACCTTAGGGGTGTTAGTATGTCGAAAAAAACAAAAATATTACGTAAGGGGGGTAGTGTGTCGAAAATGTAAAAAAAAAAAACATATGTCGAAAATGTCAAAAAATCACGTAAGGGGGGGTAGTGTCGAAAATACCGAAAAAAAAAGGTACGGGGTGGTATGTCAAAAAATTACCTAAGGGGGTGTTAGTATGTCGAAAATGTCAAAAAATCACGTAAGGGGGGGTAGTGTGTCGAAAATTTAAAAGAAAAAACATGTTTCGAAAATGTCAAAAAATAACGTAAGGGGGGGTAGTGTCGAAAATACCGAAAAAAAAAGGTACGGGGTGGTATGTCAAAAAACTACCTAAGGGGTGTTAGTATGTCGAAAATGACAAAAAAATTACGTAAGGGGGGGGTAGTGTGTCGAAAATGTAAAAAAAAAACATTTGTCGAAAATGTCAAAAAATCACGTAAGGGGGGGTAGTGTCGAAAATACCGAAAAAAAAAGGTACGGGGTGGTATGTCAAAAAATTACCTAAGGGGTGTTAGTATGTCGAAAATGACAAAAAAATTACGTAAGGGGGGGTAGTGTGTCGAAAATGTAAAAAAAAACATTTGTCGAAAATGTCAAAAAATCACGTAAGGGGGGGTAGTGTCGAAAATACCGAAAAAAAAAGGTACGGGGTGGTATGTCAAAAAATTACCTAAGGGGTGTTAGTATGTCGAAAATGACAAAAAAATTACGTAAGGGGGGGTAGTGTGTCGAAAATGTAAAAAAAAAACATTTGTCGAAAATGTCAAAAAATCACGTAAGGGGGGGTAGTGTCGAAAATACCGAAAAAAAAAGGTACGGGGTGGTATGTCAAAAAATAACCTAAGGGGTGTTAGTATGTCGAAAATGTCAAAAAATCACGTAAGGGGGGGTAGTGTGTCGAAAATTTAAAAGAAAAAACATGTTTCGAAAATGTCTAAAAATCACGTAAGGGGGGGTAGTGTCGAAAATACCGAAAAAAAAAGGTACGGGGTGGTATGTCAAAAAATTACCTAAGGGGTGTTAGTATGTCGAAAATGACAAAAAAATTACGTAAGGGGGGGTAGTGTGTCGAAAATGTAAAAAAAAAAACATATGTCGAAAATGTCAAAAAATCACGTAAGGGGGGGTAGTGTCGAAAATACCGAAAAAAAAAGGTACGGGGTGGTATGTCAAAAAATTACCTAAGGGGTGTTAGTATGTCGAAAATGTCAAAAAATCACGTAAGGGGGGGTAGTGTCGAAAATACCGAAAAAAAAAAGGTACGGGGTGGTATGTCAAAAAATTACCTAAGGGGTGTTAGTATGTCGAAAATGTCAAAAAATCACGTAAGGGGGGGTAGTGTGTCGAAAATTTAAAAGAAAAAACATGTTTCGAAAATGTCAAAAAATCACGTAAGGGGGGGTAGTGTCGAAAATACCGAAAAAAAAAGGTACGGGGTGGTATGTCAAAAAATTACCTAAGGGGTGTTAGTATGTCGAAAATGACAAAAAAATTACGTAAGGGGGGGTAGTGTGTCGAAAATGTAAAAAAAAAAACATATGTCGAAAATGTCAAAAAATCACGTAAGGGGGGGTAGTGTCGAAAATACCGAAAAAAAAAGGTACGGGGTGGTATGTCAAAAAATTACCTAAGGGGTGTTAGTATGTCGAAAATGTCAAAAAATCACGTAAGGGGGGGTAGTGTGTCGAAAATGTAAAAAAAAAACATTTGTCGAAAATGTCAAAAAATCACGTAAGGGGGGGTAGTGTCGAAAATACCGAAAAAAAAAGGTACGGGGTGGTATGTCAAAAAATTACCTAAGGGGTGTTAGTATGTCGAAAATGACAAAAAAATTACGTAAGGGGGGGTAGTGTGTCGAAAATACCGAAAAAAAAAGGTACGGGGTGGTATGTCAAAAAATTACCTAAGGGGTGTTAGTATGTCGAAAATGTCAAAAAATCACGTAAGGGGGGGTAGTGTCGAAAATACCGAAAAAAAAAGGTACGGGGTGGTATGTCAAAAAATTACCTAAGGGGTGTTAGTATGTCGAAAATGACAAAAAAATTACGTAAGGGGGGGGTAGTGTGTCGAAAATGTAAAAAAAAAAAACATATGTCGAAAATGTCAAAAAATCACGTAAGGGGGGGTAGTGTCGAAAATACCGAAAAAAAAAGGTACGGGGTGGTATGTCAAAAAATTACCTAAGGGGTGTTAGTATGTCGAAAATGTCAAAAAATCACGTAAGGGGGGGTAGTGTGTCGAAAATTTAAAAGAAAAAACATGTTTCGAAAATGTCAAAAAATCACGTAAGGGGGGGTAGTGTCGAAAATACCGAAAAAAAAGGTACGGGGTGGTATGTCAAAAAATTACCTAAGGGGTGTTAGTATGTCGAAAATGTCAAAAAATCACGTAAGGGGGGGTAGTGTGTCGAAAATGTAAAAAAAAAACATTTGTCGAAAATGTCAAAAAATCACGTAAGGGGGGGTAGTGTCGAAAATACCGAAAAAAAAAGGTACGGGGTGGTATGTCAAAAAATTACCTAAGGGGTCTTAGTATGTCGAAAATGTCAAAAAATCACGTAAGGGGGGGTAGTGTGTCGAAAATTTAAAAGAAAAAACATGTTTCGAAAATGTTTAAAAAAATCACGTAAGGGGGGGTAGTGTCGAAAATACCGAAAAAAAAAGGTACGGGGTGGTATGTCAAAAAATTACCTAAGGGGTGTTAGTATGTCGAAAATGACAAAAAAATTACGTAAGGGGGGGTAGTGTGTCGAAAATGTAAAAAAAAAAACATATGTCGAAAATGTCAAAAAATCACGTAAGGGGGGGTAGTGTCGAAAATACCGAAAAAAAAAGGTACGGGGTGGTATGTCAAAAAATTACCTAAGGGGTGTTAGTATGTCGAAAATGTCAAAAAATCACGTAAGGGGGGGGTAGTGTGTCGAAAATTTAAAAGAAAAAACATGTTTCGAAAATGTCAAAAAATCACGTAAGGGGGGGTAGTGTCGAAAATACCGAAAAAAAAAGGTACGGGGTGGTATGTCAAAAAATTACCTAAGGGGTGTTAGTATGTCGAAAATGACAAAAAAATTACGTAAGGAGGGGTAGTGTGTCGAAAATGTAAAAAAAAAAAACATATGTCGAAAATGTCAAAAAATCACGTAAGGGGGGGTAGTGTCGAAAATACCGAAAAAAAAAGGTACGGGGTGGTATGTCAAAAAATTACCTAAGGGGTGTTAGTATGTCGAAAATGTCAAAAAATCACGTAAGGGGGGGTAGTGTGTCGAAAATTTAAAAGAAAAAACATGTTTCGAAAATGTCAAAAAATCACGTAAGGGGGGGTAGTGTCGAAAATACCGAAAAAAAAAGGTACGGGGTGGTATGTCAAAAAATTACCTAAGGGGTGTTAGTATGTCGAAAATGTCAAAAAATCACGTAAGGGGGGGTAGTGTGTCGAAAATGTAAAAAAAAAACATTTGTCGAAAATGTCAAAAAATCACGTAAGGGGGGGTAGTGTCGAAAATACCGAAAAAAAAAGGTACGGGGTGGTATGTCAAAAAATTACCTAAGGGGTGTTAGTATGTCGAAAATGTCAAAAAATCACGTAAGGGGGGGGTAGTGTGTCGAAAATTTAAAAGAAAAAACATGTTTCGAAAATGTTTAAAAAAATCACGTAAGGGGGGGTAGTGTCGAAAATACCGAAAAAAAAAGGTACGGGGTGGTATGTCAAAAAATTACCTAAGGGGTGTTAGTATGTCGAAAATGACAAAAAAATTACGTAAGGGGGGGTAGTGTGTCGAAAATGTAAAAAAAAAAACATATGTCGAAAATGTCAAAAAATCACGTAAGGGGGGGTAGTGTCGAAAATACCGAAAAAAAAAGGTACGGGGTGGTATGTCAAAAAATTACCTAAGGGGTGTTAGTATGTCGAAAATGTCAAAAAATCACGTAAGGGGGGGTAGTGTGTCGAAAATTTAAAAGAAAAAACATGTTTCGAAAATGTTTAAAAAAATCACGTAAGGGGGGGTAGTGTCGAAAATACCGAAAAAAAAAGGTACGGGGTGGTATGTCAAAAAATTACCTAAGGGGTGTTAGTATGTCGAAAATGACGAAAAAATTACGTAAGGGGGGGTAGTGTGTCGAAAATGTAAAAAAAAAACATTTGTCGAAAATGTCAAAAAATCACGTAAGGGGGGGGGTAGTGTCGAAAATACCGAAAAAAAAAGGTACGGGGTGGTATGTCAAAAAATTACCTAAGGGGTGTTAGTATGTCGAAAATGTCAAAAAATCACGTAAGGGGGGGTAGTGTGTCGAAAATTTAAAAGAAAAAACATGTTTCGAAAATGTCAAAAAATCACGTAAGGGGGGGTAGTGTCGAAAATACCGAAAAAAAAAGGTACGGGGTGGTATGTCAAAAAATTACCTAAGGGGTGTTAGTATGTCGAAAATGTCAAAAAATCACGTAAGGGGGGGTAGTGTGTCGAAAATGTAAAAAAAAAAACATATGTCGAAAATGTCAAAAAATCACGTAAGGGGGGGTAGTGTCGAAAATACCGAAAAAAAAAGGTACGGGGTGGTATGTCAAAAAATTACCTAAGGGGTGTTAGTATGTCGAAAATGTCAAAAAATCACGTAAGGGGGGGTAGTGTGTCGAAAATTTAAAAGAAAAAACATGTTTCGAAAATGTCAAAAAATCACGTAAGGGGGGGTAGTGTCGAAAATACCGAAAAAAAAAGGTACGGGGTGGTATGTCAAAAAATTACCTAAGGGGTGTTAGTATGTCGAAAATGTCAAAAAATCACGTAAGGGGGGGTAGTGTGTCGAAAATGTAAAAAAAAAACATTTGTCGAAAATGTCAAAAAATCACGTAAGGGGGGGTAGTGTCGAAAATACCGAAAAAAAAAGGTACGGGGTGGTATGTCAAAAAATTACCTAAGGGGTGTTAGTATGTCGAAAATGTCAAAAAATCACGTAAGGGGGGGTAGTGTGTCGAAAATTTAAAAGAAAAAACATGTTTCGAAAATGTTTAAAAAAATCACGTAAGGGGGGGTAGTGTCGAAAATACCGAAAAAAAAAGGTACGGGGTGGTATGTCAAAAAATTACCTAAGGGGTGTTAGTATGTCGAAAATGACAAAAAATCACGTAAGGGGGGGTAGTGTCGAAAATACCGAAAAAAAAAGGTACGGGGTGGTATGTCAAAAAATTACCTAAGGGGTGTTAGTATGTCGAAAATGACAAAAAAATTACGTAAGGGGGGGTAGTGTGTCGAAAATGTAAAAAAAAAAACATGTTTCGAAAATGTCAAAAAATCACGTAAGGGGGGGTAGTGTCGAAAATACCGAAAAAAAAAAGGTACGGGGTGGTATGTCAAAAAATTACCTAAGGGGTGTTAGTATGTCGAAAATGACAAAAAAATTACGTAAGGGGGGGTAGTGTGTCGAAAATGTAAAAAAAAAACCATATGTCGAAAATGTCAAAAAATCACGTAAGGGGGGGTAGTGTCGAAAATACCGGAAAAAAAAAGGTACGGGGTGGTATGTCAAAAAATTACCTAAGGGGTGTTAGTATGTCGAAAATGTCAAAAAATCACGTAAGGGGGGGTAGTGTGTCGAAAATTTAAAAGAAAAAACATGTTTCGAAAATGTTTAAAAAAATCACGTAAGGGGGGGTAGTGTCGAAAATCCCGAAAAAAAAAGGTACAGGGTGGTATGTCAAAAAATTACCTAAGGGGTGTTAGTATGTCGAAAATGACAAAAAAATTACGTAAGGGGGGGTAGTGTGTCGAAAATGTAAAAAAAAAACATTTGTCGAAAATGTCAAAAAATCACGTAAGGGGGGGGGTAGTGTCGAAAATACCGAAAAAAAAAGGTACGGGGTGGTATGTCAAAAAATTACCTAAGGGGTGTTAGTATGTCGAAAATGTCAAAAAATCACGTAAGGGGGGGTAGTGTGTCGAAAATTTAAAAGAAAAAACATGTTTCGAAAATGTCAAAAAATCACGTAAGGGGGGGTAGTGTCGAAAATACCGAAAAAAAAAGGTACGGGGTGGTATGTCAAAAAATTACCTAAGGGGTGTTAGTATGTCGAAAATGTCAAAAAATCACGTAAGGGGGGGTAGTGTCGAAAATACCGAAAAAAAAAGGTACGGGGTGGTATGTCAAAAAATTACCTAAGGGGTGTTAGTATGTCGAAAATGACAAAAAAATTACGTAAGGGGGGGGTAGTGTGTCGAAAATGTAAAAAAAAAAACATGTTTCGAAAATGTCAAAAAATCACGTAAGGGGGGGTAGTGTCGAAAATACCGAAAAAAAAAGGTACGGGGTGGTATGTCAAAAAATTACCTAAGGGGTGTTAGTATGTCGAAAATGTCAAAAAATCACGTAAGGGGGGGTAGTGTGTCGAAAATTTAAAAGAAAAAACATGTTTCGAAAATGTTTAAAAAAATCACGTAAGGGGGGGTAGTGTCGAAAATACCGAAAAAAAAAGGTACGGGGTGGTATGTCAAAAAATTACCTAAGGGGTGTTAGTATGTCGAAAATGTCAAAAAATCACGTAAGGGGGGGTAGTGTGTCGAAAATTTAAAAGAAAAAACATGTTTCGAAAATGTCAAAAAATCACGTAAGGGGGGGTAGTGTCGAAAATACCGAAAAAAAAAGGTACGGGGTGGTATGTCAAAAAATTACCTAAGGGGTGTTAGTATGTCGAAAATGTCAAAAAATCACGTAAGGGGGGGTAGTGTGTCGAAAATGTAAAAAAAAAACATTTGTCGAAAATGTCAAAAAATCACGTAAGGGGGGGTAGTGTCGAAAATACCGAAAAAAAAAGGTACGGGGTGGTATGTCAAAAAATTACCTAAGGGGTGTTAGTATGTCGAAAATGACAAAAAAATTACGTAAGGGAGGGTAGTGTGTCAAAAATGTAAATAAAAAAACATATGTCGAAAATGTCAAAAAAATCACGTAAGGGGGGGTAGTGTCGAAAATACCGAAAAAAAAAGGTACGGGGTGGTATGTCAAAAAATTACCTAAGGGGTGTTAGTATGTCGAAAATGTCAAAAAATCACGTAAGGGGGGGTAGTGTGTCGAAAATTTAAAAGAAAAAACATGTTTCGAAAATGTTTAAAAAAATCACGTAAGGGGGGGTAGTGTCGAAAATACCGAAAAAAAAAGGTACGGGGTGGTATGTCAAAAAATTACCTAAGGGGTGTTAGTATGTCGAAAATGACAAAAAAATTACGTAAGGGGGGGTAGTGTGTCGAAAATGTAAAAAAAAAACATTTGTCGAAAATGTCAAAAAATCACGTAAGGGGGGGTAGTGTCGAAAATACCGAAAAAAAAAGGTACGGGGTGGTATGTCAAAAAATTACCTAAGGGGTGTTAGTATGTCGAAAATGACAAAAAAATTACGTAAGGGGGGGTAGTGTCGAAAATACCGAAAAAAAAAGGTACGGGGTGGTATGTCAAAAAATTACCTAAGGGGTGTTAGTATGTCGAAAATGACAAAAAAAATTACGTAAGGGGGGGTAGTGTGTCGAAAATGTAAAAAAAAGGTACGGGGTGGTATGTCAAAAAATTACCTAAGGGGTGTTAGTATGTCGAAAATGTCAAAAAATCACGTAAGGGGGGGTAGTGTGTCGAAAATTTAAAAGAAAAAACATGTTTCGAAAATGTCAAAAAATCACGTAAGGGGGGGTAGTGTCGAAAATACCGAAAAAAAAAGGTACGGGGTGGTATGTCAAAAAATTACCTAAGGGGTGTTAGTATGTCGAAAATGACAAAAAAATTACGTAAGGGGGGGTAGTGTGTCGAAAATGTAAAAAAAAAAACATATGTCGAAAATGTCAAAAAATCACGTAAGGGGGGGTAGTGTCGAAAATACCGAAAAAAAAAGGTACGGGGTGGTATGTCAAAAAATTACCTAAGGGGTGTTAGTATGTCGAAAATGTCAAAAAATCACGTAAGGGGGGGTAGTGTGTCGAAAATTTAAAAGAAAAAACATGTTTCGAAAATGTCAAAAAATCACGTAAGGGGGGGTAGTGTCGAAAATACCGAAAAAAAAAGGTACGGGGTGGTATGTCAAAAAATTACCTAAGGGGTGTTAGTATGTCGAAAATGACAAAAAAAATTACGTAAGGGGGGGTAGTGTGTCGAAAATGTAAAAAAAAGGTACGGGGTGGTATGTCAAAAAATTACCTAAGGGGTGTTAGTATGTCGAAAATGTCAAAAAATCACGTAAGGGGGGGTAGTGTGTCGAAAATTTAAAAGAAAAAACATGTTTCGAAAATGTCAAAAAATCACGTAAGGGGGGGTAGTGTCGAAAATACCGAAAAAAAAAGGTACGGGGTGGTATGTCAAAAAATTACCTAAGGGGTGTTAGTATGTCGAAAATGACAAAAAAATTACGTAAGGGGGGGGTAGTGTGTCGAAAATGTAAAAAAAAAAAACATATGTCGAAAATGTCAAAAAATCACGTAAGGGGGGGTAGTGTCGAAAATACCGAAAAAAAAAGGTACGGGGTGGTATGTCAAAAAATTACCTAAGGGGTGTTAGTATGTCGAAAATGTCAAAAAATCACGTAAGGGGGGGTAGTGTGTCGAAAATGTAAAAAAAAAACATTTGTCGAAAATGTCAAAAAATCACGTAAGGGGGGGTAGTGTCGAAAATACCGAAAAAAAAAGGTACGGGGTGGTATGTCAAAAAATTACCTAAGGGGTCTTAGTATGTCGAAAATGTCAAAAAATCACGTAAGGGGGGGTAGTGTGTCGAAAATTTAAAAGAAAAAACATGTTTCGAAAATGTTTAAAAAAATCACGTAAGGGGGGGTAGTGTCGAAAATACCGAAAAAAAAAGGTACGGGGTGGTATGTCAAAAAATTACCTAAGGGGTGTTAGTATGTCGAAAATGACAAAAAAATTACGTAAGGGGGGGTAGTGTGTCGAAAATGTAAAAAAAAAAACATATGTCGAAAATGTCAAAAAATCACGTAAGGGGGGGGTAGTGTCGAAAATACCGAAAAAAAAAGGTACGGGGTGGTATGTCAAAAAATTACCTAAGGGGTGTTAGTATGTCGAAAATGTCAAAAAATCACGTAAGGGGGGGTAGTGTGTCGAAAATTTAAAAGAAAAAACATGTTTCGAAAATGTCAAAAAATCACGTAAGGGGGGGTAGTGTCGAAAATACCGAAAAAAAAAGGTACGGGGTGGTATGTCAAAAAATTACCTAAGGGGTGTTAGTATGTCGAAAATGACAAAAAAATTACGTAAGGGGGGGTAGTGTGTCGAAAATGTAAAAAAAAAAACATATGTCGAAAATGTCAAAAAATCACGTAAGGGGGGGTAGTGTCGAAAATACCGAAAAAAAAAGGTACGGGGTGGTATGTCAAAAAATTACCTAAGGGGTGTTAGTATGTCGAAAATGACAAAAAAATCACGTAAGGGGGGGTAGTGTGTCGAAAATGTAAAAAAAAAAAACATATGTCGAAAATGTCAAAAAATCACGTAAGGGGGGGTAGTGTCGAAAATACCGAAAAAAAAAGGTACGGGGTGGTATGTCAAAAAATTACCTAAGGGGTGTTAGTATGTCGAAAATGTCAAAAAATCACGTAAGGGGGGGGTAGTGTGTCGAAAATTTAAAAGAAAAAACATGTTTCGAAAATGTCAAAAAATCACGTAAGGGGGGGTAGTGTCGAAAATACCGAAAAAAAAAGGTACGGGGTGGTATGTCAAAAAATTACCTAAGGGGTGTTAGTATGTCGAAAATGTCAAAAAATCACGTAAGGGGGGGTAGTGTGTCGAAAATTTAAAAGAAAAAACATGTTTCGAAAATGTTGAAAAAAATCACGTAAGGGGGGGTAGTGTCGAAAATCCCGAAAAAAAAAGGTACGGGGTGGTATGTCAAAAAATTACCTAAGGGGTGTTAGTATGTCGAAAATGTCAAAAAATCACATAAGGGGGGGTAGTGTGTCGAAAATTTAAAAGAAAAAACATGTTTCGAAAATGTCAAAAAATCACGTAAGGGGGGGTAGTGTCGAAAATACCGAAAAAAAAAGGTACGGGGTGGTATGTCAAAAAATTACCTAAGGGGTGTTAGTATGTCGAAAATGACAAAAAAATTACGTAAGGGGGGGTAGTGTGTCGAAAATGTAAAAAAAAAAACATATGTCGAAAATGTCAAAAAATCACGTAAGGGGGGGTAGTGTCGAAAATACCGAAAAAAAAAGGTACGGGGTGGTATGTCAAAAAATTACCTAAGGGGTGTTAGTATGTCGAAAATGTCAAAAAATCACGTAAGGGGGGGTAGTGTGTCGAAAATTTAAAAGAAAAAACATGTTTCGAAAATGTTTAAAAAAATCACGTAAGGGGGGGTAGTGTCGAAAATACCGAAAAAAAAAGGTACGGGGTGGTATGTCAAAAAATTACCTAAGGGGTGTTAGTATGTCGAAAATGACAAAAAAATTACGTAAGGGGGGGTAGTGTGTCGAAAATGTAAAAAAAAAACATTTGTCGAAAATGTCAAAAAATCACGTAAGGGGGGGTAGTGTCGAAAATACCGAAAAAAAAGGTACGGGGTGGTATGTCAAAAAATTACCTAAGGGGTGTTAGTATGTCGAAAATGTCAAAAAATCACGTAAGGGGGGGTAGTGTGTCGAAAATTTAAAAGAAAAAACATGTTTCGAAAATGTCAAAAAATCACGTAAGGGGGGGTAGTGTCGAAAATACCGAAAAAAAAAGGTACGGGGTGTTATGTCAAAAAATTACCTAAGGGGTGTTAGTATGTCGAAAATGACAAAAAAATTACGTAAGGGGGGGTAGTGTGTCGAAAATGTAAAAAAAAACATTTGTCGAAAATGTCAAAAAATCACGTAAGGGGGGGGTAGTGTCGAAAATACCGAAAAAAAAAGGTACGGGGTGGTATGTCAAAAAATTACCTAAGGGGTGTTAGTATGTCGAAAATGACAAAAAAATTACGTAAGGGGGGGTAGTGTGTCGAAAATGTAAAAAAAAAACATTTGTCGAAAATGTCAAAAAATCACGTAAGGGGGGGTAGTGTCGAAAATACCGAAAAAAAAAGGTACGGGGTGGTATGTCAAAAAATTACCTAAGGGGTGTTAGTATGTCGAAAATGTCAAAAAATCACGTAAGGGGGGGTAGTGTGTCGAAAATGTAAAAAAAAAACATTTGTCGAAAATGTCAAAAAATCACGTAAGGGGGGGTAGTGTCGAAAATACCGAAAAAAAAAGGTACGGGGTGGTATGTCAAAAAATTACCTAAGGGGTGTTAGTATGTCGAAAATGTCAAAAAATCACGTAAGGGGGGGTAGTGTGTCGAAAATTTAAAAGAAAAAACATGTTTCGAAAATGTTTAAAAAAATCACGTAAGGGGGGGTAGTGTCGAAAATACCGAAAAAAAAAGGTACGGGGTGGTATGTCAAAAAATTACCTAAGGGGTGTTAGTATGTCGAAAATGACAAAAAATCACGTAAGGGGGGGTAGTGTCGAAAATACCGAAAAAAAAAGGTACGGGGTGGTATGTCAAAAAATTACCTAAGGGGTGTTAGTATGTCGAAAATGACAAAAAAATTACGTAAGGGGGGGTAGTGTGTCGAAAATGTAAAAAAAAAAACATGTTTCGAAAATGTCAAAAAATCACGTAAGGGGGGGTAGTGTCGAAAATACCGAAAAAAAAAAGGTACGGGGTGGTATGTCAAAAAATTACCTAAGGGGTGTTAGTATGTCGAAAATGACAAAAAAATTACGTAAGGGGGGGTAGTGTGTCGAAAATGTAAAAAAAAAAACATATGTCGAAAATGTCAAAAAATCACGTAAGGGGGGGTAGTGTCGAAAATACCGGAAAAAAAAAGGTACGGGGTGGTATGTCAAAAAATTACCTAAGGGGTGTTAGTATGTCGAAAATGTCAAAAAATCACGTAAGGGGGGGTAGTGTGTCGAAAATTTAAAAGAAAAAACATGTTTCGAAAATGTTTAAAAAAATCACGTAAGGGGGGGTAGTGTCGAAAATCCCGAAAAAAAAAGGTACAGGGTGGTATGTCAAAAAATTACCTAAGGGGTGTTAGTATGTCGAAAATGACAAAAAAATTACGTAAGGGGGGGTAGTGTGTCGAAAATGTAAAAAAAAAACATTTGTCGAAAATGTCAAAAAATCACGTAAGGGGGGGGGTAGTGTCGAAAATACCGAAAAAAAAAGGTACGGGGTGGTATGTCAAAAAATTACCTAAGGGGTGTTAGTATGTCGAAAATGTCAAAAAATCACGTAAGGGGGGGTAGTGTGTCGAAAATTTAAAAGAAAAAACATGTTTCGAAAATGTCAAAAAATCACGTAAGGGGGGGTAGTGTCGAAAATACCGAAAAAAAAAGGTACGGGGTGGTATGTCAAAAAATTACCTAAGGGGTGTTAGTATGTCGAAAATGTCAAAAAATCACGTAAGGGGGGGGTAGTGTCGAAAATACCGAAAAAAAAAGGTACGGGGTGGTATGTCAAAAAATTACCTAAGGGGTGTTAGTATGTCGAAAATGACAAAAAAATTACGTAAGGGGGGGTAGTGTGTCGAAAATGTAAAAAAAAAAACATGTTTCGAAAATGTCAAAAAATCACGTAAGGGGGGGTAGTGTCGAAAATACCGAAAAAAAAAGGTACGGGGTGGTATGTCAAAAAATTACCTAAGGGGTGTTAGTATGTCGAAAATGTCAAAAAATCACGTAAGGGGGGGTAGTGTGTCGAAAATTTAAAAGAAAAAACATGTTTCGAAAATGTTTAAAAAAATCACGTAAGGGGGGGTAGTGTCGAAAATACCGAAAAAAAAAGGTACGGGGTGGTATGTCAAAAAATTACCTAAGGGGTGTTAGTATGTCGAAAATGTCAAAAAATCACGTAAGGGGGGGTAGTGTGTCGAAAATTTAAAAGAAAAAACATGTTTCGAAAATGTCAAAAAATCACGTAAGGGGGGGTAGTGTCGAAAATACCGAAAAAAAAAGGTACGGGGTGGTATGTCAAAAAATTACCTAAGGGGTGTTAGTATGTCGAAAATGTCAAAAAATCACGTAAGGGGGGGTAGTGTGTCGAAAATGTAAAAAAAAAACATTTGTCGAAAATGTCAAAAAATCACGTAAGGGGGGGTAGTGTCGAAAATACCGAAAAAAAAAGGTACGGGGTGGTATGTCAAAAAATTACCTAAGGGGTGTTAGTATGTCGAAAATGACAAAAAAATTACGTAAGGGAGGGTAGTGTGTCAAAAATGTAAATAAAAAAACATATGTCGAAAATGTCAAAAAAATCACGTAAGGGGGGGTAGTGTCGAAAATACCGAAAAAAAAAGGTACGGGGTGGTATGTCAAAAAATTACCTAAGGGGTGTTAGTATGTCGAAAATGTCAAAAAATCACGTAAGGGGGGGTAGTGTGTCGAAAATTTAAAAGAAAAAACATGTTTCGAAAATGTTTAAAAAAATCACGTAAGGGGGGGTAGTGTCGAAAATACCGAAAAAAAAAGGTACGGGGTGGTATGTCAAAAAATTACCTAAGGGGTGTTAGTATGTCGAAAATGACAAAAAAATTACGTAAGGGGGGGTAGTGTGTCGAAAATGTAAAAAAAAAACATTTGTCGAAAATGTCAAAAAATCACGTAAGGGGGGGGTAGTGTCGAAAATACCGAAAAAAAAAGGTACGGGGTGGTATGTCAAAAAATTACCTAAGGGGTGTTAGTATGTCGAAAATGTCAAAAAATCACGTAAGGGGGGGTAGTGTCGAAAATACCGAAAAAAAAAGGTACGGGGTGGTATGTCAAAAATTTACCTAAGGGGTGTTAGTATGTCGATAATGACAAAAAAATTACGTAAGGGGGGGTAGTGTGTCGAAAATGTAAAAAAAAGGTACGGGGTGGTATGTCAAAAAATTACCTAAGGGGTGTTAGTATGTCGAAAATGTCAAAAAATCACGTAAGGGGGGGTAGTGTGTCGAAAATTTAAAAGAAAAAACATGTTTCGAAAATGTCAAAAAATCACGTAAGGGGGGGTAGTGTCGAAAATACCGAAAAAAAAAGGTACGGGGTGGTATGTCAAAAAATTACCTAAGGGGTGTTAGTATGTCGAAAATGACAAAAAAATTACGTAAGGGGGGGTAGTGTGTCGAAAATGTAAAAAAAAAAACATATGTCGAAAATGTCAAAAAATCACGTAAGGGGGGGTAGTGTCGAAAATACCGAAAAAAAAAGGTACGGGGTGGTATGTCAAAAAATTACCTAAGGGGTGTTAGTATGTCGAAAATGTCAAAAAATCACGTAAGGGGGGGTAGTGTGTCGAAAATTTAAAAGAAAAAACATGTTTCGAAAATGTCAAAAAATCACGTAAGGGGGGGTAGTGTCGAAAATACCGAAAAAAAAAGGTACGGGGTGGTATGTCAAAAAATTACCTAAGGGGTGTTAGTATGTCGAAAATGACAAAAAAAATTACGTAAGGGGGGGTAGTGTGTCGAAAATGTAAAAAAAAAACATTTGTCGAAAATGTCAAAAAATCACGTAAGGGGGGGTAGTGTCGAAAATACCGAAAAAAAAAGGTACGGGGTGGTATGTCAAAAAATTACCTAAGGGGTGTTAGTATGTCGAAAATGACAAAAAAATTACGTAAGGGGGGGTAGTGTGTCGAAAATGTAAAAAAAAAACATTTGTCGAAAATGTCAAAAAATCACGTAAGGGGGGGTAGTGTCGAAAATACCGAAAAAAAAAGGGTACGGGGTGGTATGTCAAAAAATTACCTAAGGGGTGTTAGTATGTCGAAAATGTCAAAAAATCACGTAAGGGGGGGTAGTGTCGAAAATACCGAAAAAAAAAGGTACGGGGTGGTATGTCAAAAATTTACCTAAGGGGTGTTAGTATGTCGAAAATGACAAAAAAATTACGTAAGGGGGGGTAGTGTGTCGAAAATGTAAAAAAAAGGTACGGGGTGGTATGTCAAAAAATTACCTAAGGGGTGTTAGTATGTCGAAAATGTCAAAAAATCACGTAAGGGGGGGTAGTGTGTCGAAAATTTAAAAGAAAAAACATGTTTCGAAAATGTCAAAAAATCACGTAAGGGGGGGTAGTGTCGAAAATACCGAAAAAAAAAGGTACGGGGTGGTATGTCAAAAAATTACCTAAGGGGTGTTAGTATGTCGAAAATGACAAAAAAATTACGTAAGGGGGGGTAGTGTGTCGAAAATGTAAAAAAAAAAAACATATGTCGAAAATGTCAAAAAATCACGTAAGGGGGGGTAGTGTCGAAAATACCGAAAAAAAAAGGTACGGGGTGGTATGTCAAAAAATTACCTAAGGGGTGTTAGTATGTCGAAAATGACAAAAAAATTACGTAAGGGGGGGTAGTGTGTCGAAAATGTAAAAAAAAAAACATGTTTCGAAAATGTCAAAAAATCACGTAAGGGGGGGTAGTGTCGAAAATACCGAAAAAAAAAAAGGTACGGGGTGGTATGTCAAAAAATTACCTAAGGGGTGTTAGTATGTCGAAAATGTCAAAAAATCACGTAAGGGGGGGTAGTGTGTCGAAAATTTAAAAGAAAAAACATCTTTAGAAAATGTTTAAAAAAATCACGTAAGGGGGGGTAGTGTCGAAAATCCCGAAAAAAAAAGGTACAGGGTGGTATGTCAAAAAATTACCTAAGGGGTGTTAGTATGTCGAAAATGACAAAAAAATTACGTAAGGGGGGGTAGTGTGTCGAAAATGTAAAAAAAAAACATTTGTCGAAAATGTCAAAAAATCACGTAAGGGGGGGGTAGTGTCGAAAATACCGAAAAAAAAAGGTACGGGGTGGTATGTCAAAAAATTACCTAAGGGGTGTTAGTATGTCGAAAATGACAAAAAAATTACGTAAGGGGGGGTAGTGTGTCGAAAATGTAAAAAAAAAAACATATGTCGAAAATGTCAAAAAATCACGTAAGGGGGGGGTAGTGTCGAAAATACCGGAAAAAAAAAGGTACGGGGTGGTATGTCAAAAAATTACCTAAGGGGTGTTAGTATGTCGAAAATGTCAAAAAATCACGTAAGGGGGGGTAGTGTGTCGAAAATTTAAAAGAAAAAACATGTTTCGAAAATGTCAAAAAATCACGTAAGGGGGGGTAGTGTCGAAAATACCGAAAAAAAAAGGTACGGGGTGGTATGTCAAAAAATTACCTAAGGGGTGTTAGTATGTCGAAAATGACAAAAAAATTACGTAAGGGGGGGTAGTGTGTCGAAAATGTAAAAAAAAAAACATGTTTCGAAAATGTCAAAAAATCACGTAAGGGGGGGTAGTGTCGAAAATACCGAAAAAAAAAGGTACGGGGTGGTATGTCAAAAAATTACCTAAGGGGTGTTAGTATGTCGAAAATGACAAAAAAATTACGTAAGGGGGGTAGTGTGTCGAAAATGTAAAAAAAAAAAACATATGTCGAAAATGTCAAAAAATCACGTAAGGGGGGGTAGTGTGTCGAAAATTTAAAAGAAAAAACATGTTTCGAAAATGTCAAAAAATCACGTAAGGGGGGGTAGTGTCGAAAATACCGAAAAAAAAAGGTACGGGGTGGTATGTCAAAAAATTACCTAAGGGGTGTTAGTATGTCGAAAATGACAAAAAAATTACGTAAGGGGGGGTAGTGTGTCGAAAATGTAAAAAAAAAACATTTGTCGAAAATGTCAAAAAATCACGTAAGGGGGGGTAGTGTCGAAAATACCGAAAAAAAAAGGTACGGGGTGGTATGTCAAAAAATTACCTAAGGGGTGTTAGTATGTCGAAAATGACAAAAAAATTACGTAAGGGGGGGTAGTGTGTCGAAAATGTAAAAAAAAAACATTTGTCGAAAATGTCAAAAAATCACGTAAGGGGGGGTAGTGTCGAAAATACCGAAAAAAAAAGGTACGGGGTGGTATGTCAAAAAATTACCTAAGGGGTGTTAGTATGTCGAAAATGACAAAAAAATCACGTAAGGGGGGGTAGTGTCGAAAATACCGAAAAAAAAAGGTACGGGGTGGTATGTCAAAAAATTACCTAAGGGGTGTTAGTATGTCGAAAATGACAAAAAAATTACGTAAGGGGGGGTAGTGTGTCGAAAATGTAAAAAAAAAACATTTGTCGAAAATGTCAAAAAATCACGTAAGGGGGGGTAGTGTCGAAAATACCGAAAAAAACAGGTACGGGGTGGTATGTCAAAAAATTACCTAAGGGGTGTTAGTATGTCGAAAATGACAAAAAAATTACGTAAGGGGGGGTAGTGTGTCGAAAATGTAAAAAAAAAACATTTGTCGAAAATGTCAAAAAATCACGTAAGGGGGGGGTAGTGTCGAAAATACCGAAAAAAAAAGGTACGGGGTGGTATGTCAAAAAATTACCTAAGGGGTGTTAGTATGTCGAAAATGACAAAAAAATTACGTAAGGGGGGGTAGTGTGTCGAAAATGTAAAAAAAAAACATTTGTCGAAAATGTCAAAAAATCACGTAAGGGGGGGTAGTGTCGAAAATACCGAAAAAAACAGGTACGGGGTGGTATGTCAAAAAATTACCTAAGGGGTGTTAGTATGTCGAAAATGACAAAAAAATTACGTAAGGGGGGGTAGTGTGTCGAAAATGTAAAAAAAAAACATTTGTCGAAAATGTCAAAAAATCACGTAAGGGGGTGTAGTGTCGAAAATATCGAAAAAAAAAGGTACGGGGTGTTATGTCAAAAAATTACCTAAGGGATGTTAGTATGTCGAAAATGACAAAAAAATTACGTAAGGGGGGGTAGTGTGTCGAAAATGTAAAAAAAAAACATTTGTCGAAAATGTCAAAAAATCACGTAAGGGGGGGTAGTGTCGAAAATACCGAAAAAAAAGGTACGGGGTGGTATGTCAAAAAATTACCTAAGGGGTGTTAGTATGTCGAAAATGTCAAAAAATCACGTAAGGGGGGGTAGTGTGTCGAAAATTTAAAAGAAGAAACATGTTTCGAAAATGTCAAAAAATCACGTAAGGGGGGGTAGTGTCGAAAATACCGAAAAAAAAAGGTACGGGGTGGTATGTCAAAAAATTACCTAAGGGGTGTTAGTATGTCGAAAATGACAAAAATATTACGTAAGGGGGGGTAGTGTGTCGAAAATGTAAAAAAAAAACATTTGTCGAAAATGTCAAAAAATCACGTAAGGGGGGGTGGTGTCGAAAATACCAAAAAAAAAAGGTACGGGGTGGTATGTCAAAAAATTACCTAAGGGGTGTTAGTATGTCGAAAATGACAAAAATATTACGTAAGGGGGGGTAGTGTGTCGAAAATGTAAAAAAAAAACATTTGTCGAAAATGTCAAAAAATCACGTAAGGGGGGGTAGTGTCGAAAATACCGAAAAAAAAAGGTACGGGGTGGTATGTCAAAAAATTACCTAAGGGGTGTTAGTATGTCGAAAATGTCAAAAAATCACGTAAGGGGGGGTAGTGTGTCGAAAATTTAAAAGAAAAAACATGTTTCGAAAATGTTTAAAAAAATCACGTAAGGGGGGGTAGTGTCGAAAATCCCGAAAAAAAAAGGTACAGGGTGGTATGTCAAAAAATTACCTAAGGGGTGTTAGTATGTCGAAAATGACAAAAAAATTACGTAAGGGGGGGTAGTGTGTCGAAAATGTAAAAAAAAAACATTTGTCGAAAATGTCAAAAAATCATGTAAGGGGGGGTAGTGTCGAAAATACCGAAAAAAAAAGGTACGGGGTGGTATGTCAAAAAATTACCTAAGGGGTGTTAGTATGTCGAAAATGTCAAAAAATCACGTAAGGGGGGTAGTGTGTCGAAAATTTAAAAGAAAAAACATGTTTCGAAAATGTTTAAAAAAATCACGTAAGGGGGGGTAGTGTCGAAAATACCGAAAAAAAAAGGTACGGGGTGGTATGTCAAAAAATTACCTAAGGGGTGTTAGTATGTCGAAAATGTCAAAAAATCACGTAAGGGGGGGTAGTGTGTCGAAAATTTAAAAGAAAAAACATGTTTCGAAAATGTCAAAAAATCACGTAAGGGGGGGTTAGTATGTCGAAAATGTCAAAAAATCACGTAAGGGGGGGTAGTGTCGAAAATACCGAAAAAAAAAGGTACGGGGTGGTATGTCAAAAAATTACCTAAGGGGTGTTAGTATGTCGAAAATGACAAAAAAATTACGTAAGGTGGGTAGTGTGTCGAAAATGTAAAAAAAAAAACATATGTCGAAAATGTCAAAAAATCACGTAAGGGGGGGTAGTGTGTCGAAAATTTAAAAGAAAAAACATGTTTCGAAAATGTCAAAAAATCACGTAAGGGGGGGTAGTGTCGAAAATACCGAAAAAAAAAGGTACGGGGTGGTATGTCAAAAAATTACCTAAGGGGTGTTAGTATGTCGAAAATGACAAAAAAATTACGTAAGGGGGGGTAGTGTGTCGAAAATGTAAAAAAAAAAACATGTTTCGAAAATGTCAAAAAATCACGTAAGGGGGGGTAGTGTCGAAAATACCGAAAAAAAAAGGTACGGGGTGGTATGTCAAAAAATTACCTAAGGGGTGTTAGTATGTCGAAAATGTCAAAAAATCACGTAAGGGGGGGTAGTGTGTCGAAAATTTAAAAGAAAAAACATGTTTCGAAAATGTCAAAAAATCACGTAAGGGGGGGTAGTGTCGAAAATACCGAAAAAAAAGGTACGGGGTGGTATGTCAAAAAATTACCTAAGGGGTGTTAGTATGTCGAAAATGTCAAAAAATCACGTAAGGGGGGGTAGTGTGTCGAAAATTTAAAAGAAAAAACATGTTTCGAAAATGTCAAAAAATCACGTAAGGGGGGGTAGTGTCGAAAATACCGAAAAAAAAAGGTACGGGGTGGTATGTCAAAAAATTACCTAAGGGGTGTTAGTATGTCGAAAATGACAAAAAAATTACGTAAGTGGGGGTAGTGTGTCGAAAATGTAAAAAAAAAACATTTGTCGAAAATGTCAAAAAATCAGGTAAGGGGGGGTAGTGTCGAAAATACCGAAAAAAAAAAGGTACGGGGTGGTATGTCAAAAAATTACCTAAGGGGTGTTAGTATGTCGAAAATGACAAAAAAATTACGTAAGGGGGGGTAGTGTGTCGAAAATGTAAAAAAAAAACATTTGTCGAAAATGTCAAAAAATCACGTAAGCGGGGGTAGTGTCGAAAATACCGAAAAAAAAGGTACGGGGTGGTATGTCAAAAAATTACCTAAGGGGTGTTAGTATGTCGAAAATGACAAAAAAATTACGTAAGGGGGGGTAGTGTGTCGAAAATGTAAAAAAAAAACATTTGTCGAAAATGTCAAAAAATCACGTAAGGGGGGGTAGTGTCGAAAATACCGAAAAAAAAAGGTACGGGGTGGTATGTCAAAAAATTACCTTAGGGGTGTTAGTATGTCGAAAAAAACAAAAATATTACGTAAGGGGGGGTAGTGTGTCGAAAATGTAAAAAAAAAAAACATATGTCGAAAATGTCAAAAAATCACGTAAGGGGGGGTAGTGTCGAAAATACCGAAAAAAAAAGGTACGGGGTGGTATGTCAAAAAATTACCTAAGGGGTGTTAGTATGTCGAAAATGTCAAAAAATCACGTAAGGGGGGGTAGTGTGTCGAAAATTTAAAAGAAAAAACATGTTTCGAAAATGTCAAAAAATAACGTAAGGGGGGGTAGTGTCGAAAATACCGAAAAAAAAAGGTACGGGGTGGTATGTCAAAAAACTACCTAAGGGGTGTTAGTATGTCGAAAATGACAAAAAAATTACGTAAGGGGGGGTAGTGTGTCGAAAATGTAAAAAAAAAACATTTGTCGAAAATGTCAAAAAATCACGTAAGGGGGGGTAGTGTCGAAAATACCGAAAAAAAAAGGTACGGGGTGGTATGTCAAAAAATTACCTAAGGGGTGTTAGTATGTCGAAAATGACAAAAAAATTACGTAAGGGGGGGTAGTGTGTCGAAAATGTAAAAAAAAACATTTGTCGAAAATGTCAAAAAATCACGTAAGGGGGGGTAGTGTCGAAAATACCGAAAAAAAAAGGTACGGGGTGGTATGTCAAAAAATTACCTAAGGGGTGTTAGTATGTCGAAAATGACAAAAAAATTACGTAAGGGGGGGTAGTGTGTCGAAAATGTAAAAAAAAAACATTTGTCGAAAATGTCAAAAAATCACGTAAGGGGGGGTAGTGTCGAAAATACCGAAAAAAAAAGGTACGGGGTGGTATGTCAAAAAATAACCTAAGGGGTGTTAGTATGTCGAAAATGTCAAAAAATCACGTAAGGGGGGGTAGTGTGTCGAAAATTTAAAAGAAAAAACATGTTTCGAAAATGTCTAAAAATCACGTAAGGGGGGGGTAGTGTCGAAAATACCGAAAAAAAAAGGTACGGGGTGGTATGTCAAAAAATTACCTAAGGGGTGTTAGTATGTCGAAAATGACAAAAAAATTACGTAAGGGGGGGTAGTGTGTCGAAAATGTAAAAAAAAAACATTTGTCGAAAATGTCAAAAAATCACGTAAGGGGGGGTAGTGTCGAAAATACCGAAAAAAAAAGGTACGGGGTGGTATGTCAAAAAATTACCTAAGGGGTGTTAGTATGTCGAAAATGTCAAAAAATCACGTAAGGGGGGGTAGTGTCGAAAATACCGAAAAAAAAAAGGTACGGGGTGGTATGTCAAAAAATTACCTAAGGGGTGTTAGTATGTCGAAAATGTCAAAAAATCACGTAAGGGGGGGTAGTGTGTCGAAAATTTAAAAGAAAAAACATGTTTCGAAAATGTCAAAAAATCACGTAAGGGGGGGTAGTGTCGAAAATACCGAAAAAAAAAGGTACGGGGTGGTATGTCAAAAAATTACCTAAGGGGTGTTAGTATGTCGAAAATGACAAAAAAATTACGTAAGGGGGGGTAGTGTGTCGAAAATGTAAAAAAAAAAACATATGTCGAAAATGTCAAAAAATCACGTAAGGGGGGGTAGTGTCGAAAATACCGAAAAAAAAAGGTACGGGGTGGTATGTCAAAAAATTACCTAAGGGGTGTTAGTATGTCGAAAATGTCAAAAAATCACGTAAGGGGGGGTAGTGTGTCGAAAATGTAAAAAAAAAACATTTGTCGAAAATGTCAAAAAATCACGTAAGGGGGGGTAGTGTCGAAAATACCGAAAAAAAAAGGTACGGGGTGGTATGTCAAAAAATTACCTAAGGGGTGTTAGTATGTCGAAAATGACAAAAAAATTACGTAAGGGGGGGTAGTGTGTCGAAAATACCGAAAAAAAAAGGTACGGGGTGGTATGTCAAAAAATTACCTAAGGGGTGTTAGTATGTCGAAAATGTCAAAAAATCACGTAAGGGGGGGTAGTGTCGAAAATACCGAAAAAAAAAGGTACGGGGTGGTATGTCAAAAAATTACCTAAGGGGTGTTAGTATGTCGAAAATGACAAAAAAATTACGTAAGGGGGGGGTAGTGTGTCGAAAATGTAAAAAAAAAAAACATATGTCGAAAATGTCAAAAAATCACGTAAGGGGGGGTAGTGTCGAAAATACCGAAAAAAAAAGGTACGGGGTGGTATGTCAAAAAATTACCTAAGGGGTGTTAGTATGTCGAAAATGTCAAAAAATCACGTAAGGGGGGGTAGTGTGTCGAAAATTTAAAAGAAAAAACATGTTTCGAAAATGTCAAAAAATCACGTAAGGGGGGGTAGTGTCGAAAATACCGAAAAAAAAGGTACGGGGTGGTATGTCAAAAAATTACCTAAGGGGTGTTAGTATGTCGAAAATGTCAAAAAATCACGTAAGGGGGGGGTAGTGTGTCGAAAATGTAAAAAAAAAACATTTGTCGAAAATGTCAAAAAATCACGTAAGGGGGGGGTAGTGTCGAAAATACCGAAAAAAAAAGGTACGGGGGTGGTATGTCAAAAAATTACCTAAGGGGTCTTAGTATGTCGAAAATGTCAAAAAATCACGTAAGGGGGGGTAGTGTGTCGAAAATTTAAAAGAAAAAACATGTTTCGAAAATGTTTAAAAAAATCACGTAAGGGGGGGTAGTGTCGAAAATACCGAAAAAAAAAGGTACGGGGTGGTATGTCAAAAAATTACCTAAGGGGTGTTAGTATGTCGAAAATGACAAAAAAATTACGTAAGGGGGGGTAGTGTGTCGAAAATGTAAAAAAAAAAACATATGTCGAAAATGTCAAAAAATCACGTAAGGGGGGGTAGTGTCGAAAATACCGAAAAAAAAAGGTACGGGGTGGTATGTCAAAAAATTACCTAAGGGGTGTTAGTATGTCGAAAATGTCAAAAAATCACGTAAGGGGGGGTAGTGTGTCGAAAATTTAAAAGAAAAAACATGTTTCGAAAATGTCAAAAAATCACGTAAGGGGGGGTAGTGTCGAAAATACCGAAAAAAAAAGGTACGGGGTGGTATGTCAAAAAATTACCTAAGGGGTGTTAGTATGTCGAAAATGACAAAAAAATTACGTAAGGGGGGGTAGTGTGTCGAAAATGTAAAAAAAAAAAACATATGTCGAAAATGTCAAAAAATCACGTAAGGGGGGGTAGTGTCGAAAATACCGAAAAAAAAAGGTACGGGGTGGTATGTCAAAAAATTACCTAAGGGGTGTTAGTATGTCGAAAATGTCAAAAAATCACGTAAGGGGGGGTAGTGTGTCGAAAATTTAAAAGAAAAAACATGTTTCGAAAATGTCAAAAAATCACGTAAGGGGGGGTAGTGTCGAAAATACCGAAAAAAAAAGGTACGGGGTGGTATGTCAAAAAATTACCTAAGGGGTGTTAGTATGTCGAAAATGTCAAAAAATCACGTAAGGGGGGGTAGTGTGTCGAAAATGTAAAAAAAAAACATTTGTCGAAAATGTCAAAAAATCACGTAAGGGGGGGTAGTGTCGAAAATACCGAAAAAAAAAGGTACGGGGTGGTATGTCAAAAAATTACCTAAGGGGTGTTAGTATGTCGAAAATGTCAAAAAATCACGTAAGGGGGGGTAGTGTGTCGAAAATTTAAAAGAAAAAACATGTTTCGAAAATGTTTAAAAAAATCACGTAAGGGGGGGTAGTGTCGAAAATACCGAAAAAAAAAGGTACGGGGTGGTATGTCAAAAAATTACCTAAGGGGTGTTAGTATGTCGAAAATGACAAAAAAATTACGTAAGGGGGGGTAGTGTGTCGAAAATGTAAAAAAAAAAACATATGTCGAAAATGTCAAAAAATCACGTAAGGGGGGGTAGTGTCGAAAATACCGAAAAAAAAAGGTACGGGGTGGTATGTCAAAAAATTACCTAAGGGGTGTTAGTATGTCGAAAATGTCAAAAAATCACGTAAGGGGGGGTAGTGTGTCGAAAATTTAAAAGAAAAAACATGTTTCGAAAATGTTTAAAAAAATCACGTAAGGGGGGGTAGTGTCGAAAATACCGAAAAAAAAAGGTACGGGGTGGTATGTCAAAAAATTACCTAAGGGGTGTTAGTATGTCGAAAATGACGAAAAAATTACGTAAGGGGGGGTAGTGTGTCGAAAATGTAAAAAAAAAACATTTGTCGAAAATGTCAAAAAATCACGTAAGGGGGGGGGTAGTGTCGAAAATACCGAAAAAAAAAGGTACGGGGTGGTATGTCAAAAAATTACCTAAGGGGTGTTAGTATGTCGAAAATGTCAAAAAATCACGTAAGGGGGGGTAGTGTGTCGAAAATTTAAAAGAAAAAACATGTTTCGAAAATGTCAAAAAATCACGTAAGGGGGGGTAGTGTCGAAAATACCGAAAAAAAAAGGTACGGGGTGGTATGTCAAAAAATTACCTAAGGGGTGTTAGTATGTCGAAAATGTCAAAAAATCACGTAAGGGGGGGTAGTGTGTCGAAAATGTAAAAAAAAAAACATATGTCGAAAATGTCAAAAAATCACGTAAGGGGGGGTAGTGTCGAAAATACCGAAAAAAAAAGGTACGGGGTGGTATGTCAAAAAATTACCTAAGGGGTGTTAGTATGTCGAAAATGTCAAAAAATCACGTAAGGGGGGGTAGTGTGTCGAAAATTTAAAAGAAAAAACATGTTTCGAAAATGTCAAAAAATCACGTAAGGGGGGGTAGTGTCGAAAATACCGAAAAAAAAAGGTACGGGGTGGTATGTCAAAAAATTACCTAAGGGGTGTTAGTATGTCGAAAATGTCAAAAAATCACGTAAGGGGGGGTAGTGTGTCGAAAATGTAAAAAAAAAACATTTGTCGAAAATGTCAAAAAATCACGTAAGGGGGGGTAGTGTCGAAAATACCGAAAAAAAAAGGTACGGGGTGGTATGTCAAAAAATTACCTAAGGGGTGTTAGTATGTCGAAAATGTCAAAAAATCACGTAAGGGGGGGTAGTGTGTCGAAAATTTAAAAGAAAAAACATGTTTCGAAAATGTTTAAAAAAATCACGTAAGGGGGGGTAGTGTCGAAAATACCGAAAAAAAAAGGTACGGGGTGGTATGTCAAAAAATTACCTAAGGGGTGTTAGTATGTCGAAAATGACAAAAAATCACGTAAGGGGGGGTAGTGTCGAAAATACCGAAAAAAAAAGGTACGGGGTGGTATGTCAAAAAATTACCTAAGGGGTGTTAGTATGTCGAAAATGACAAAAAAATTACGTAAGGGGGGGTAGTGTGTCGAAAATGTAAAAAAAAAACCATATGTCGAAAATGTCAAAAAATCACGTAAGGGGGGGTAGTGTCGAAAATACCGGAAAAAAAAAGGTACGGGGTGGTATGTCAAAAAATTACCTAAGGGGTGTTAGTATGTCGAAAATGTCAAAAAAATCACGTAAGGGGGGGTAGGTGTGTCGAAAATTTAAAAGAAAAAACATGTTTCGAAAATGTTTAAAAAAATCACGTAAGGGGGGGTAGTGTCGAAAATCCCGAAAAAAAAAGGTACAGGGTGGTATGTCAAAAAATTACCTAAGGGGTGTTAGTATGTCGAAAATGACAAAAAAATTACGTAAGGGGGGGTAGTGTGTCGAAAATGTAAAAAAAAAACATTTGTCGAAAATGTCAAAAAATCACGTAAGGGGGGGGGTAGTGTCGAAAATACCGAAAAAAAAAGGTACGGGGTGGTATGTCAAAAAATTACCTAAGGGGTGTTAGTATGTCGAAAATGTCAAAAAATCACGTAAGGGGGGGTAGTGTGTCGAAAATTTAAAAGAAAAAACATGTTTCGAAAATGTCAAAAAATCACGTAAGGGGGGGTAGTGTCGAAAATACCGAAAAAAAAAGGTACGGGGTGGTATGTCAAAAAATTACCTAAGGGGTGTTAGTATGTCGAAAATGTCAAAAAATCACGTAAGGGGGGGTAGTGTCGAAAATACCGAAAAAAAAAGGTACGGGGTGGTATGTCAAAAAATTACCTAAGGGGTGTTAGTATGTCGAAAATGACAAAAAAATTACGTAAGGGGGGGTAGTGTGTCGAAAATGTAAAAAAAAAAACATGTTTCGAAAATGTCAAAAAATCACGTAAGGGGGGGTAGTGTCGAAAATACCGAAAAAAAAAGGTACGGGGTGGTATGTCAAAAAATTACCTAAGGGGTGTTAGTATGTCGAAAATGTCAAAAAATCACGTAAGGGGGGGTAGTGTGTCGAAAATTTAAAAGAAAAAACATGTTTCGAAAATGTTTAAAAAAATCACGTAAGGGGGGGTAGTGTCGAAAATACCGAAAAAAAAAGGTACGGGGTGGTATGTCAAAAAATTACCTAAGGGGTGTTAGTATGTCGAAAATGTCAAAAAATCACGTAAGGGGGGGTAGTGTGTCGAAAATTTAAAAGAAAAAACATGTTTCGAAAATGTCAAAAAATCACGTAAGGGGGGGTAGTGTCGAAAATACCGAAAAAAAAAGGTACGGGGTGGTATGTCAAAAAATTACCTAAGGGGTGTTAGTATGTCGAAAATGTCAAAAAATCACGTAAGGGGGGGTAGTGTGTCGAAAATGTAAAAAAAAAACATTTGTCGAAAATGTCAAAAAATCACGTAAGGGGGGGTAGTGTCGAAAATACCGAAAAAAAAAGGTACGGGGTGGTATGTCAAAAAATTACCTAAGGGGTGTTAGTATGTCGAAAATGACAAAAAAATTACGTAAGGGAGGGTAGTGTGTCAAAAATGTAAATAAAAAAACATATGTCGAAAATGTCAAAAAAATCACGTAAGGGGGGGTAGTGTCGAAAATACCGAAAAAAAAAGGTACGGGGTGGTATGTCAAAAAATTACCTAAGGGGTGTTAGTATGTCGAAAATGTCAAAAAATCACGTAAGGGGGGGTAGTGTGTCGAAAATTTAAAAGAAAAAACATGTTTCGAAAATGTTTAAAAAAATCACGTAAGGGGGGGTAGTGTCGAAAATACCGAAAAAAAAAGGTACGGGGTGGTATGTCAAAAAATTACCTAAGGGGTGTTAGTATGTCGAAAATGACAAAAAAATTACGTAAGGGGGGGTAGTGTGTCGAAAATGTAAAAAAAAAACATTTGTCGAAAATGTCAAAAAATCACGTAAGGGGGGGTAGTGTCGAAAATACCGAAAAAAAAAGGTACGGGGTGGTATGTCAAAAAATTACCTAAGGGGTGTTAGTATGTCGAAAATGACAAAAAAATTACGTAAGGGGGGGTAGTGTCGAAAATACCGAAAAAAAAAGGTACGGGGTGGTATGTCAAAAAATTACCTAAGGGGTGTTAGTATGTCGATAATGACAAAAAAATTACGTAAGGGGGGGTAGTGTGTCGAAAATGTAAAAAAAAGGTACGGGGTGGTATGTCAAAAAATTACCTAAGGGGTGTTAGTATGTCGAAAATGTCAAAAAATCACGTAAGGGGGGGTAGTGTGTCGAAAATTTAAAAGAAAAAACATGTTTCGAAAATGTCAAAAAATCACGTAAGGGGGGGTAGTGTCGAAAATACCGAAAAAAAAAGGTACGGGGTGGTATGTCAAAAAATTACCTAAGGGGTGTTAGTATGTCGAAAATGACAAAAAAATTACGTAAGGGGGGGTAGTGTGTCGAAAATGTAAAAAAAAAAACATATGTCGAAAATGTCAAAAAATCACGTAAGGGGGGGTAGTGTCGAAAATACCGAAAAAAAAAGGTACGGGGTGGTATGTCAAAAAATTACCTAAGGGGTGTTAGTATGTCGAAAATGTCAAAAAATCACGTAAGGGGGGGTAGTGTGTCGAAAATTTAAAAGAAAAAACATGTTTCGAAAATGTCAAAAAATCACGTAAGGGGGGGTAGTGTCGAAAATACCGAAAAAAAAAGGTACGGGGTGGTATGTCAAAAAATTACCTAAGGGGTGTTAGTATGTCGAAAATGACAAAAAAAATTACGTAAGGGGGGGTAGTGTGTCGAAAATGTAAAAAAAAGGTACGGGGTGGTATGTCAAAAAATTACCTAAGGGGTGTTAGTATGTCGAAAATGTCAAAAAATCACGTAAGGGGGGGTAGTGTGTCGAAAATTTAAAAGAAAAAACATGTTTCGAAAATGTCAAAAAATCACGTAAGGGGGGGGTAGTGTCGAAAATACCGAAAAAAAAAGGTACGGGGTGGTATGTCAAAAAATTACCTAAGGGGTGTTAGTATGTCGAAAATGACAAAAAAATTACGTAAGGGGGGGGTAGTGTGTCGAAAATGTAAAAAAAAAAAACATATGTCGAAAATGTCAAAAAATCACGTAAGGGGGGGTAGTGTCGAAAATACCGAAAAAAAAGGTACGGGGTGGTATGTCAAAAAATTACCTAAGGGGTGTTAGTATGTCGAAAATGTCAAAAAATCACGTAAGGGGGGGTAGTGTGTCGAAAATTTAAAAGAAAAAACATGTTTCGAAAATGTCAAAAAATCACGTAAGGGGGGGGTAGTGTCGAAAATACCGAAAAAAAAAGGTACGGGGTGGTATGTCAAAAAATTACCTAAGGGGTGTTAGTATGTCGAAAATGACAAAAAAATTACGTAAGGGGGGGTAGTGTGTCGAAAATGTAAAAAAAAAAACATGTTTCGAAAATGTCAAAAAATCACGTAAGGGGGGGTAGTGTCGAAAATACCGAAAAAAAAAGGTACGGGGGTGGTATGTCAAAAAATTACCTAAGGGGTGTTAGTATGTCGAAAATGTCAAAAAATCACGTAAGGGGGGGTAGTGTGTCGAAAATTTAAAAGAAAAAACATGTTTCGAAAATGTCAAAAAATCACGTAAGGGGGGGTAGTGTCGAAAATACCGAAAAAAAAAGGTACGGGGTGGTATGTCAAAAAATTACCTAAGGGGTGTTAGTATGTCGAAAATGTCAAAAAATCACGTAAGGGGGGGTAGTGTGTCGAAAATTTAAAAGAAAAAACATGTTTCGAAAATGTTGAAAAAAATCACGTAAGGGGGGGTAGTGTCGAAAATCCCGAAAAAAAAAGGTACGGGGTGGTATGTCAAAAAATTACCTAAGGGGTGTTAGTATGTCGAAAATGTCAAAAAATCACATAAGGGGGGGTAGTGTGTCGAAAATTTAAAAGAAAAAACATGTTTCGAAAATGTCAAAAAATCACGTAAGGGGGGGTAGTGTCGAAAATACCGAAAAAAAAAGGTACGGGGTGGTATGTCAAAAAATTACCTAAGGGGTGTTAGTATGTCGAAAATGACAAAAAATTACGTAAGGGGGGGTAGTGTGTCGAAAATGTAAAAAAAAAAACATATGTCGAAAATGTCAAAAAATCACGTAAGGGGGGGTAGTGTCGAAAATACCGAAAAAAAAAGGTACGGGGTGGTATGTCAAAAAATTACCTAAGGGGTGTTAGTATGTCGAAAATGTCAAAAAATCACGTAAGGGGGGGTAGTGTGTCGAAAATTTAAAAGAAAAAACATGTTTCGAAAATGTTTAAAAAAATCACGTAAGGGGGGGTAGTGTCGAAAATACCGAAAAAAAAAGGTACGGGGTGGTATGTCAAAAAATTACCTAAGGGGTGTTAGTATGTCGAAAATGACAAAAAAATTACGTAAGGGGGGGTAGTGTGTCGAAAATGTAAAAAAAAAACATTTGTCGAAAATGTCAAAAAATCACGTAAGGGGGGGTAGTGTCGAAAATACCGAAAAAAAAGGTACGGGGTGGTATGTCAAAAAATTACCTAAGGGGTGTTAGTATGTCGAAAATGTCAAAAAATCACGTAAGGGGGGGTAGTGTGTCGAAAATTTAAAAGAAAAAACATGTTTCGAAAATGTCAAAAAATCACGTAAGGGGGGGTAGTGTCGAAAATACCGAAAAAAAAAGGTACGGGGTGTTATGTCAAAAAATTACCTAAGGGGTGTTAGTATGTCGAAAATGACAAAAAAATTACGTAAGGGGGGGTAGTGTGTCGAAAATGTAAAAAAAAACATTTGTCGAAAATGTCAAAAAATCACGTAAGGGGGGGTAGTGTCGAAAATACCGAAAAAAAAAGGTACGGGGTGGTATGTCAAAAAATTACCTAAGGGGTGTTAGTATGTCGAAAATGACAAAAAAATTACGTAAGGGGGGGTAGTGTGTCGAAAATGTAAAAAAAAAACATTTGTCGAAAATGTCAAAAAATCACGTAAGGGGGGGTAGTGTCGAAAATACCGAAAAAAAAAGGTACGGGGTGGTATGTCAAAAAATTACCTAAGGGGTGTTAGTATGTCGAAAATGTCAAAAAATCACGTAAGGGGGGGTAGTGTCGAAAATACCGAAAAAAAAAGGTACGGGGTGGTATGTCAAAAAATTACCTAAGGGGTGTTAGTATGTCGAAAATGACAAAAATATTACGTAAGGGGGGGTAGTGTGTCGAAAATGTAAAAAAAAAAAACATATGTCGAAAATGTCAAAAAATCACGTAAGGGGGGGTAGTGTCGAAAATACCGAAAAAAAAGGTACGGGGTGGTATGTCAAAAAATTACCTAAGGGGTGTTAGTATGTCGAAAATGTCAAAAAATCACGTAAGGGGGGGTAGTGTGTCGAAAATTTAAAAGAAAAAACATGTTTCGAAAATGTCAAAAAATAACGTAAGGGGGGGTAGTGTCGAAAATACCGAAAAAAAAAGGTACGGGGTGGTATGTCAAAAAACTACCTAAGGGGTGTTAGTATGTCGAAAATGACAAAAAAATTACGTAAGGGGGGGGTAGTGTGTCGAAAATGTAAAAAAAAAACATTTGTCGAAAATGTCAAAAAATCACGTAAGGGGGGGTAGTGTCGAAAATACCGAAAAAAAAAGGTACGGGGTGGTATGTCAAAAAATTACCTAAGGGGTGTTAGTATGTCGAAAATGTCAAAAAATCACGTAAGGGGGGGTAGTGTCGAAAATACCGAAAAAAAAAGGTACGGGGTGGTATGTCAAAAAATTACCTAAGGGGTGTTAGTATGTCGAAAATGACAAAAATATTACGTAAGGGGGGTAGTGTGTCGAAAATGTAAAAAAAAAAAACATATGTCGAAAATGTCAAAAAATCACGTAAGGGGGGGTAGTGTCGAAAATACCGAAAAAAAAAGGTACGGGGTGGTATGTCAAAAAATTACCTAAGGGGTGTTAGTATGTCGAAAATGACAAAAAAATTACGTAAGGGGGGGTAGTGTGTCGAAAATGTAAAAAAAAACATTTGTCGAAAATGTCAAAAAATCACGTAAGGGGGGGTAGTGTCGAAAATACCGAAAAAAAAAGGTACGGGGTGGTATGTCAAAAAATTACCTAAGGGGTGTTAGTATGTCGAAAATGTCAAAAAATCACGTAAGGGGGGGTAGTGTCGAAAATACCGAAAAAAAAAGGTACGGGGTGGTATGTCAAAAAATTACCTAAGGGGTGTTAGTATGTCGAAAATGACAAAAATATTACGTAAGGGGGGTAGTGTGTCGAAAATGTAAAAAAAAAAAACATATGTCGAAAATGTCAAAAAATCACGTAAGGGGGGGTAGTGTCGAAAATACCGAAAAAAAAAGGTACGGGGTGGTATGTCAAAAAATTACCTAAGGGGTGTTAGTATGTTGAAAATGACAAAAAAATTACGTAAGGGGGGGTAGTGTGTCGAAAATGTAAAAAAAAAACATTTGTCGAAAATGTCAAAAAATCACGTAAGGGGGGGTAGTGTCGAAAATACCGAAAAAAAAAGGTACGGGGTGGTATGTCAAAAAATTACCTAAGGGGTGTTAGTATGTCGAAAATGACAAAAAAATTACGTAAGGGGGGGTAGTGTGTCGAAAATGTAAAAAAAAAACATTTGTCGAAAATGTCAAAAAATCACGTAAGGGGGGGTAGTGTCGAAAATACCGAAAAAAAAAGGTACGGGGTGGTATGTCAAAAAATTACCTAAGGGGTGTTAGTATGTCGAAAATGACAAAAAAATCACGTAAGGGGGGGTAGTGTCGAAAATACCGAAAAAAAAAGGTACGGGGTGGTATGTCAAAAAATTACCTAAGGGGTGTTAGTATGTCGAAAATGACAAAAAAATTACGTAAGGGGGGGTAGTGTGTCGAAAATGTAAAAAAAAAACATTTGTCGAAAATGTCAAAAAATCACGTAAGGGGGGGTAGTGTCGAAAATACCGAAAAAAAAGGTACGGGGTGGTATGTCAAAAAATTACCTAAGGGGTGTTAGTATGTCGAAAATGTCAAAAAATCACGTAAGGGGGGGTAGTGTGTCGAAAATTTAAAAGAAAAAACATGTTTCGAAAATGTCAAAAAATCACGTAAGGGGGGGGTAGTGTCGAAAATACCGAAAAAAAAAGGTACGGGGTGGTATGTCAAAAAATTACCTAAGGGGTGTTAGTATGTCGAAAATGACAAAAATATTACGTAAGGGGGGTAGTGTGTCGAAAATGTAAAAAAAAAAACATATGTCGAAAATGTCAAAAAATCACGTAAGGGGGGGTAGTGTCGAAAATACCGAAAAAAAAAGGTACGGGGTGGTATGTCAAAAAATTACCTAAGGGGTGTTAGTATGTCGAAAATGACAAAAAAATTACGTAAGGGGGGGTAGTGTGTCGAAAATGTAAAAAAAAACATTTGTCGAAAATGTCAAAAAATCACGTAAGGGGGGGTAGTGTCGAAAATACCGAAAAAAAAAGGTACGGGGTGGTATGTCAAAAAATTACCTAAGGGGTGTTAGTATGTCGAAAATGTCAAAAAATCACGTAAGGGGGGGGTAGTGTGTCGAAAATTTAAAAGAAAAAACATGTTTCGAAAATGTTCAAAAAAATCACGTAAGGGGGGGTAGTGTCGAAAATACCGAAAAAAAAAGGTACGGGGTGGTATGTCAAAAAATTACCTAAGGGGTGTTAGTATGTCGAAAATGACAAAAAAATTACGTAAGGGGGGGTAGTGTGTCGAAAATGTAAAAAAAAAACATTTGTCGAAAATGTCAAAAAATCACGTAAGGGGGGGTAGTGTCGAAAATACCGAAAAAAAAGGTACGGGGTGGTATGTCAAAAAATTACCTAAGGGGTGTTAGTATGTCGAAAATGTCAAAAAATCACGTAAGGGGGGGTAGTGTGTCGAAAATTTAAAAGAAAAAACATGTTTCGAAAATGTCAAAAAATCACGTAAGGGGGGGTAGTGTCGAAAATACCGAAAAAAAAAGGTACGGGGTGTTATGTCAAAAAATTACCTAAGGGGTGTTAGTATGTCGAAAATGACAAAAAAATTACGTAAGGGGGGGTAGTGTGTCGAAAATGTAAAAAAAAACATTTGTCGAAAATGTCAAAAAATCACGTAAGGGGGGGTAGTGTCGAAAATACCGAAAAAAAAAGGTACGGGGTGGTGTGTCAAAAAATTACCTAAGGGGTGTTAGTATGTCGAAAATGACAAAAAAATTACGTAAGGGGGGGTAGTGTGTCGAAAATGTAAAAAAAAAACATTTGTCGAAAATGTCAAAAAATCACGTAAGGGGGGGTAGTGTCGAAAATACCGAAAAAAAAAGGTACGGGGTGGTATGTCAAAAAATTACCTAAGGGGTGTTAGTATGTCGAAAATGACAAAAAAATTACGTAAGGGGGGGTAGTGTGTCGAAAATGTAAAAAAAAAACATTTGTCGAAAATGTCAAAAAATCACGTAAGGGGGGGTAGTGTCGAAAATACCGAAAAAAAAAGGTACGGGGTGGTATGTCAAAAAATTACCTAAGGGGTGTTAGTATGTCGAAAATGACAAAAAAATCACGTAAGGGGGGGTAGTGTCGAAAATACCGAAAAAAAAAGGTACGGGGTGGTATGTCAAAAAATTACCTAAGGGGTGTTAGTATGTCGAAAATGACAAAAAAATTACGTAAGGGGGGGTAGTGTGTCGAAAATGTAAAAAAAAAACATTTGTCGAAAATGTCAAAAAATCACGTAAGGGGGGGTAGTGTCGAAAATACCGAAAAAAAAGGTACGGGGTGGTATGTCAAAAAATTACCTAAGGGGTGTTAGTATGTCGAAAATGTCAAAAAATCACGTAAGGGGGGGTAGTGTGTCGAAAATTTAAAAGAAAAAACATGTTTCGAAAATGTCAAAAAATCACGTAAGGGGGGGTAGTGTCGAAAATACCGAAAAAAAAAGGTACGGGGTGGTATGTCAAAAAATTACCTAAGGGGTGTTAGTATGTCGAAAATGACAAAAATATTACGTAAGGGGGGTAGTGTGTCGAAAATGTAAAAAAAAAAACATATGTCGAAAATGTCAAAAAATCACGTAAGGGGGGGTAGTGTCGAAAATACCGAAAAAAAAAGGTACGGGGTGGTATGTCAAAAAATTACCTAAGGGGTGTTAGTATGTCGAAAATGACAAAAAAATTACGTAAGGGGGGGTAGTGTGTCGAAAATGTAAAAAAAAACATTTGTCGAAAATGTCAAAAAATCACGTAAGGGGGGGTAGTGTCGAAAATACCGAAAAAAAAAGGTACGGGGTGGTATGTCAAAAAATTACCTAAGGGGTGTTAGTATGTCGAAAATGTCAAAAAATCACGTAAGGGGGGGTAGTGTGTCGAAAATTTAAAAGAAAAAACATGTTTCGAAAATGTTCAAAAAAATCACGTAAGGGGGGGTAGTGTCGAAAATACCGAAAAAAAAAGGTACGGGGTGGTATGTCAAAAAATTACCTAAGGGGTGTTAGTATGTCGAAAATGACAAAAAAATTACGTAAGGGGGGGTAGTGTGTCGAAAATGTAAAAAAAAAACATTTGTCGAAAATGTCAAAAAATCACGTAAGGGGGGGTAGTGTCGAAAATACCGAAAAAAAAGGTACGGGGTGGTATGTCAAAAAATTACCTAAGGGGTGTTAGTATGTCGAAAATGTCAAAAAATCACGTAAGGGGGGGTAGTGTGTCGAAAATTTAAAAGAAAAAACATGTTTCGAAAATGTCAAAAAATCACGTAAGGGGGGGTAGTGTCGAAAATACCGAAAAAAAAAGGTACGGGGTGTTATGTCAAAAAATTACCTAAGGGGTGTTAGTATGTCGAAAATGACAAAAAAATTACGTAAGGGGGGGGTAGTGTGTCGAAAATGTAAAAAAAAACATTTGTCGAAAATGTCAAAAAATCACGTAAGGGGGGGTAGTGTCGAAAATACCGAAAAAAAAAGGTACGGGGTGGTGTGTCAAAAAATTACCTAAGGGGTGTTAGTATGTCGAAAATGACAAAAAAATTACGTAAGGGGGGGTAGTGTGTCGAAAATGTAAAAAAAAAACATTTGTCGAAAATGTCAAAAAATCACGTAAGGGGGGGGTAGTGTCGAAAATACCGAAAAAAAAGGTACGGGGTGGTATGTCAAAAAATTACCTAAGGGGTGTTAGTATGTCGAAAATGTCAAAAAATCACGTAAGGGGGGGTAGTGTCGAAAATACCGAAAAAAAAAGGTACGGGGTGGTATGTCAAAAAATTACCTAAGGGGTGTTAGTATGTCGAAAATGACAAAAATATTACGTAAGGGGGGGTAGTGTGTCGAAAATGTAAAAAAAAAAACATATGTCGAAAATGTCAAAAAATCACGTAAGGGGGGGGTAGTGTCGAAAATACCGAAAAAAAAAGGTACGAGGTGGTATGTCAAAAAATTACCTAAGGGGTGTTAGTATGTCGAAAATGTCAAAAAATCACGTAAGGGGGGGTAGTGTGTCGAAAATTTAAAAGAAAAAACATGTTTCGAAAATGTCAAAAAATAACGTAAGGGGGGGTAGTGTCGAAAATACCGAAAAAAAAAGGTACCGGGTGGTATGTCAAAAAACTACCTAAGGGGTGTTAGTATGTCGAAAATGACAAAAAAATTACGTAAGGGGGGGTAGTGTGTCGAAAATGTAAAAAAAAAACATTTGTCGAAAATGTCAAAAAATCACGTAAGGGGGGGTAGTGTCGAAAATACGGAAAAAAAAAGGTACGGGGTGGTATGTCAAAAAATTACCTAAGGGGTGTTAGTATGTCGAAAATGACAAAAAAATTACGTAAGGGGGGGTAGTGTGTCGAAAATGTAAAAAAAAACATTTGTCGAAAATGTCAAAAAATCACGTAAGGGGGGGTAGTGTCGAAAATACCGAAAAAAAAAGGTACGGGGTGGTATGTCAAAAAATTACCTAAGGGGTGTTAGTATGTCGAAAATGACAAAAAAATTACGTAAGGGGGGGTAGTGTGTCGAAAATGTAAAAAAAAAAACATTTGTCGAAAATGTCAAAAAATCACGTAAGGGGGGGTAGTGTCGAAAATACCGAAAAAAAAAGGTACGGGGTGGTATGTCAAAAAATTACCTAAGGGGTGTTAGTATGTCGAAAATGTCAAAAAATCACGTAAGGGGGGGTAGTGTCGAAAATACCGAAAAAAAAAGGTACGGGGTGGTATGTCAAAAAATTACCTAAGGGGTGTTAGTATGTTGAAAATGACAAAAAAATTACGTAAGGGGGGGTAGTGTGTCGAAAATGTAAAAAAAAAACATTTGTCGAAAATGTCAAAAAATCACGTAAGGGGGGGTAGTGTCGAAAATACCGAAAAAAAAAGGTACGGGGTGGTATGTCAAAAAATTACCTAAGGGGTGTTAGTATGTCGAAAATGACAAAAAAATTACGTAAGGGGGGGTAGTGTGTCGAAAATGTAAAAAAAAAACATTTGTCGAAAATGTCAAAAAATCACGTAAGGGGGGGTAGTGTCGAAAATACCGAAAAAAAAAGGTACGGGGTGGTATGTCAAAAAATTACCTAAGGGGTGTTAGTATGTCGAAAATGACAAAAAAATCACGTAAGGGGGGGTAGTGTCGAAAATACCGAAAAAAAAAGGTACGGGGTGGTATGTCAAAAAAATACCTAAGGGGTGTTAGTATGTCGAAAATGACAAAAAAATTACGTAAGGGGGGGTAGTGTGTCGAAAATGTAAAAAAAAAACATTTGTCGAAAATGTCAAAAAATCACGTAAGGGGGGGTAGTGTCGAAAATACCGAAAAAAAAGGTACGGGGTGGTATGTCAAAAAATTACCTAAGGGGTGTTAGTATGTCGAAAATGTCAAAAAATCACGTAAGGGGGGGTAGTGTGTCGAAAATTTAAAAGAAAAAACATGTTTCGAAAATGTCAAAAAATCACGTAAGGGGGGGTAGTGTCGAAAATACCGAAAAAAAAAGGTACGGGGTGGTATGTCAAAAAATTACCTAAGGGGTGTTAGTATGTCGAAAATGACAAAAATATTACGTAAGGGGGGTAGTGTGTCGAAAATGTAAAAAAAAAAACATATGTCGAAAATGTCAAAAAATCACGTAAGGGGGGGTAGTGTCGAAAATACCGAAAAAAAAAGGTACGGGGTGGTATGTCAAAAAATTACCTAAGGGGTGTTAGTATGTCGAAAATGACAAAAAAATTACGTAAGGGGGGGTAGTGTGTCGAAAATGTAAAAAAAAACATTTGTCGAAAATGTCAAAAAATCACGTAAGGGGGGGTAGTGTCGAAAATACCGAAAAAAAAAGGTACGGGGTGGTATGTCAAAAAATTACCTAAGGGGTGTTAGTATGTCGAAAATGACAAAAAAATTACGTAAGGGGGGGTAGTGTGTCGAAAATGTAAAAAAAAAAACATTTGTCGAAAATGTCAAAAAATCACGTAAGGGGGGGTAGTGTCGAAAATACCGAAAAAAAAGGTACGGGGTGGTATGTCAAAAAATTACCTAAGGGGTGTTAGTATGTCGAAAATGTCAAAAAATCACGTAAGGGGGGGTAGTGTGTCGAAAATTTAAAAGAAAAAACATGTTTCGAAAATGTCAAAAAATCACGTAAGGGGGGGTAGTGTCGAAAATACCGAAAAAAAAAGGTACGGGGTGGTATGTCAAAAAATTACCTAAGGGGTGTTAGTATGTCGAAAATGACAAAAAAATTACGTAAGGGGGGGTAGTGTGTCGAAAATGTAAAAAAAAACATTTGTCGAAAATGTCAAAAAATCACGTAAGGGGGGGTAGTGTCGAAAATACCGAAAAAAAAAGGTACGGGGTGGTATGTCAAAAAATTACCTAAGGGGTGTTAGTATGTCGAAAATGTCAAAAAATCACGTAAGGGGGGGTAGTGTGTCGAAAATTTAAAAGAAAAAACATGTTTCGAAAATGTCAAAAAATCACGTAAGGGGGGGTAGTGTCGAAAATACCGAAAAAAAAAGGTACGGGGTGGTATGTCAAAAAATTACCTAAGGGGTGTTAGTATGTCGAAAATGACAAAAAAATTACGTAAGGGGGGGTAGTGTGTCGAAAATGTAAAAAAAAACATTTGTCGAAAATGTCAAAAAATCACGTAAGGGGGGGTAGTGTCGAAAATACCGAAAAAAAAAGGTACGGGGTGGTATGTCAAAAAATTACCTAAGGGGTGTTAGTATGTCGAAAATGACAAAAAAATTACGTAAGGGGGGGTAGTGTGTCGAAAATGTAAAAAAAAAAACATTTGTCGAAAATGTCAAAAAATCACGTAAGGGGGGGTAGTGTCGAAAATACCGAAAAAAAAGGTACGGGGTGGTATGTCAAAAAATTACCTAAGGGGTGTTAGTATGTCGAAAATGTCAAAAAATCACGTAAGGGGGGGTAGTGTGTCGAAAATTTAAAAGAAAAAACATGTTTCGAAAATGTCAAAAAATCACGTAAGGGGGGGTAGTGTCGAAAATACCGAAAAAAAAAGGTACGGGGTGGTATGTCAAAAAATTACCTAAGGGGTGTTAGTATGTCGAAAATGACAAAAAAATTACGTAAGGGGGGGTAGTGTGTCGAAAATGTAAAAAAAAACATTTGTCGAAAATGTCAAAAAATCACGTAAGGGGGGGTAGTGTCGAAAATACCGAAAAAAAAAGGTACGGGGTGGTATGTCAAAAAATTACCTAAGGGGTGTTAGTATGTCGAAAATGTCAAAAAATCACGTAAGGGGGGGTAGTGTGTCGAAAATTTAAAAGAAAAAACATGTTTCGAAAATGTCAAAAAATCACGTAAGGGGGGGTAGTGTCGAAAATACCGAAAAAAAAAGGTACGGGGTGGTATGTCAAAAAATTACCTAAGGGGTGTTAGTATGTCGAAAATGTCAAAAAATCACGTAAGGGGGGGTAGTGTGTCGAAAATTTAAAAGAAAAAACATGTTTCGAAAATGTCAAAAAATCACGTAAGGGGGGGTAGTGTCGAAAATACCGAAAAAAAAGGTACAGGGTGGTATGTCAAAAAATTACCTAAGGGGTGTTAGTATGTCGAAAATGACAAAAAAATTACGTAAGGGGGGGGTAGTGTGTCGAAAATGTAAAAAAAAAACATTTGTCGAAAATGTCAAAAAATCACGTAAGGGGGGGTAGTGTCGAAAATACCGAAAAAAAAAGGTACGGGGTGGTATGTCAAAAAATTACCTAAGGGGTGTTAGTATGTCGAAAATGACAAAAAAATTACGTAAGGGGGGTAGTGTGTCGAAAATGTAAAAAAAAAACATTTGTCGAAAATGTCAAAAAATCACGTAAGGGGGGGTAGTGTCGAAAATACCGAAAAAAAAAGGTACGGGGTGGTATGTCAAAAAATTACCTAAGGGGTGTTAGTATGTCGAAAATGTCAAAAAATCACGTAAGGGGGGGTAGTGTCGAAAATACCGAAAAAAAAAGGTACGGGGTGGTATATCAAAAAATTACCTAAGGGGTGTTAGTATGTCGAAAATGTCAAAAAATCACGTAAGGGGGGGTAGTGTCGAAAATACCGAAAAAAAAAGGTACGGGGTGGTATGTCAAAAAATTACCTAAGGGGTGTTAGTATGTCGAAAATGACAAAAAAATTACGTAAGGGGGGGTAGTGTGTCGAAAATGTAAAAAAAAAACATTTGTCGAAAATGTCAAAAAATCACGTAAGGGGGGGTAGTGTCGAAAATACCGAAAAAAAAAGGTACGGGGTGGTATGTCAAAAAATTACCTAAGGGGTGTTAGTATGTCGAAAATGTCAAAAAATCACGTAAGGGGGGGTAGTGTGTCGAAAATGTAAAAAAAAAACATTTGTCGAAAATGTCAAAAAATCACGTAAGGGGGGGTAGTGTCGAAAATACCGAAAAAAAAAGGTACGGGGTGGTATGTCAAAAAATTACCTAAGGGGTGTTAGTATGTCGAAAATGACAAAAAAATTACGTAAGGGGGGGTAGTGTGTCGAAAATGTAAAAAAAAAACATTTGTCGAAAATGTCAAAAAATCACGTAAGGGGGGGTAGTGTCGAAAATACCGAAAAAAAAAGGTACGGGGTGGTATGTCAAAAAATTACCTAAGGGGTGTTAGTATGTCGAAAATGACAAAAAAATTACGTAAGGGGGGGTAGTGTGTCGAAAATGTAAAAAAAAACATTTGTCGAAAATGTCAAAAAATCACGTAAGGGGGGGTAGTGTCGAAAATACCGAAAAAAAAAGGTACGGGGTGGTATGTCAAAAAATTACCTAAGGGGTGTTAGTATGTCGAAAATGTCAAAAAATCACGTAAGGGGGGGTAGTGTGTCGAAAATTTAAAAGAAAAAACATGTTTCGAAAATGTCAAAAAATAACGTAAGGGGGGGTAGTGTCGAAAATACCGAAAAAAAAGGTACGGGGTGGTATGTCAAAAAATTACCTAAGGGGTGTTAGTATGTCGAAAATGTCAAAAAATCACGTAAGGGGGGGTAGTGTGTCGAAAATTTAAAAGAAAAAACATGTTTCGAAAATGTCAAAAAATAACGTAAGGGGGGGTAGTGTCGAAAATACCGAAAAAAAAAGGTACGGGGTGGTATGTCAAAAAACTACCTAAGGGGTGTTAGTATGTCGAAAATGACAAAAAAATTACGTAAGGGGGGGTAGTGTGTCGAAAATGTAAAAAAAAAAACATTTGTCGAAAATGTCAAAAAATCACGTAAGGGGGGGTAGTGTCGAAAATACCGAAAAAAAAAGGTACGGGGTGGTATGTCAAAAAATTACCTAAGGGGTGTTAGTATGTCGAAAATGACAAAAAAATTACGTAAGGGGGGGTAGTGTGTCGAAAATGTAAAAAAAAACATTTGTCGAAAATGTCAAAAAATCACGTAAGGGGGGGTAGTGTCGAAAATACCGAAAAAAAAAAGGTACGGGGTGGTATGTCAAAAAATTACCTAAGGGGTGTTAGTATGTCGAAAATGACAAAAAAATTACGTAAGGGGGGGTAGTGTGTCGAAAATGTAAAAAAAAAACATTTGTCGAAAATGTCAAAAAATCACGTAAGGGGGGGTAGTGTCGAAAATACCGAAAAAAAAAAGGTACGGGGTGGTATGTCAAAAAATTACCTAAGGGGTGTTAGTATGTCGAAAATGTCAAAAAATCACGTAAGGGGGGGTAGTGTCGAAAATACCGAAAAAAAAAGGTACGGGGTGGTATGTCAAAAAATTACCTAAGGGGTGTTAGTATGTCGAAAATGACAAAAAAATTACGTAAGGGGGGGTAGTGTGTCGAAAATGTAAAAAAAAAACATTTGTCGAAAATGTCAAAAAATCACGTAAGGGGGGGTAGTGTCGAAAATACCGAAAAAAAAAAGGTACGGGGTGGTATGTCAAAAAATTACCTAAGGGGTGTTAGTATGTCGAAAATGTCAAAAAATCACGTAAGGGGGGGTAGTGTCGAAAATACCGAAAAAAAAAGGTACGGGGTGGTATGTCAAAAAATTACCTAAGGGGTGTTAGTATGTCGAAAATGACAAAAATATTACGTAAGGGGGGGTAGTGTGTCGAAAATGTAAAAAAAAAAACATATGTCGAAAATGTCAAAAAATCACGTAAGGGGGGGTAGTGTCGAAAATACAGAAAAAAAAAGGTACGGGGTGGTATGTCAAAAAATTACCTAAGGGGTGTTAGTATGTCGAAAATGTCAAAAAATCACGTAAGGGGGGGTAGTGTGTCGAAAATTTAAAAGAAAAAACATGTTTCGAAAATGTCAAAAAATAACGTAAGGGGGGGTAGTGTCGAAAATACCGAAAAAAAAAGGTACGGGGTGGTATGTCAAAAAACTACCTAAGGGGTGTTAGTATGTCGAAAATGACAAAAAAATTACGTAAGGGGGGGTAGTGTGTCGAAAATGTAAAAAAAAAACATTTGTCGAAAATGTCAAAAAATCACGTAAGGGGGGGTAGTGTCGAAAATACCGAAAAAAAAAGGTACGGGGTGGTATGTCAAAAAATTACCTAAGGGGTGTTAGTATGTCGAAAATGACAAAAAAATTACGTAAGGGGGGGTAGTGTGTCGAAAATGTAAAAAAAAACATTTGTCGAAAATGTCAAAAAATCACGTAAGGGGGGGTAGTGTCGAAAATACCGAAAAAAAAAGGTACGGGGTGGTATGTCAAAAAATTACCTAAGGGGTGTTAGTATGTCGAAAATGACAAAAAAATTACGTAAGGGGGGGTAGTGTGTCGAAAATGTAAAAAAAAAACATTTGTCGAAAATGTCAAAAAATCACGTAAGGGGGGGTAGTGTCGAAAATACCGAAAAAAAAAGGTACGGGGTGGTATGTCAAAAAATTACCTAAGGGGTGTTAGTATGTCGAAAATGTCAAAAAATCACGTAAGGGGGGGTAGTGTGTCGAAAATTTAAAAGAAAAAACATGTTTCGAAAATGTCAAAAAATCACGTAAGGGGGGGTAGTGTCGAAAATACCGAAAAAAAAAGGTACGGGGTGTTATGTCAAAAAATTACCTAAGGGGTGTTAGTATGTCGAAAATGACAAAAAAATTACGTAAGGGGGGGTAGTGTGTCGAAAATGTAAAAAAAAACATTTGTCGAAAATGTCAAAAAATCACGTAAGGGGGGGTAGTGTCGAAAATACCGAAAAAAAAAGGTACGGGGTGGTATGTCAAAAAATTACCTAAGGGGTGTTAGTATGTCGAAAATGTCAAAAAATCACGTAAGGGGGGGTAGTGTGTCGAAAATTTAAAAGAAAAAACATGTTTCGAAAATGTCAAAAAATCACGTAAGGGGAGGGAGTGTCGAAAATACCGAAAAAAAAAGGTACGGGGTGGTATGTCAAAAAATTACCTAAGGGGTGTTAGTATGTCGAAAATGTCAAAAAATCACGTAAGGGGGGGTAGTGTGTCGAAAATTTAAAAGAAAAAACATGTTTCGAAAATGTTTAAAAAAATCACGTAAGGGGGGGGTAGTGTCGAAAATCCCGAAAAAAAAAGGTACAGGGTGGTATGTCAAAAAATTACCTAAGGGGTGTTAGTATGTCGAAAATGACAAAAAAATTACGTAAGGGGGGGTAGTGTGTCGAAAATGTAAAAAAAAAACATTTGTCGAAAATGTCAAAAAATCACGTAAGGGGGGGGGTAGTGTCGAAAATACCGAAAAAAAAAGGTACGGGGTGGTATGTCAAAAAATTACCTAAGGGGTGTTAGTATGTCGAAAATGTCAAAAAATCACGTAAGGGGGGGTAGTGTGTCGAAAATTTAAAAGAAAAAACATGTTTCGAAAATGTTTAAAAAAATCACGTAAGGGGGGGTAGTGTCGAAAATACCGAAAAAAAAAGGTACGGGGTGGTATGTCAAAAAATTACCTAAGGGGTGTTAGTATGTCGAAAATGACAAAAAAATTACGTAAGGGGGGGTAGTGTGTCGAAAATGTAAAAAAAAAAACATATGTAAAAAATGTCAAAAAATCACGTAAGGGGGGGTAGTGTCGAAAATACCGGAAAAAAAAAGGTACGGGGTGGTATGTCAAAAAATTACCTAAGGGGTGTTAGTATGTCGAAAATGTCAAAAAATTACGTAAGGGGGGGTAGTGTGTCGAAAATGTAAAAAAAAAAACATATGTAAAAAATGTCAAAAAATCACGTAAGGGGGGGTAGTGTCGAAAATACCGAAAAAAAAATGTACGGGGTGGTATGTCAAAAAATTACCTAAGGGGTGTTAGTATGTCGAAAATGTCAAAAAATCACGTAAGGGGGGGTAGTGTGTCGAAAATTTAAAAGAAAAAACATGTTTCGAAAATGTTTAAAAAAATCACGTAAGGGGGGGTAGTGTCGAAAATACCGAAAAAAAAAGGTACGGGGTGGTATGTCAAAAAATTACCTAAGGGGTGTTAGTATGTCGAAAATGTCAAAAAATCACGTAAGGGGGGGTAGTGTGTCGAAAATTTAAAAGAAAAAACATGTTTCGAAAATGTCAAAAAATCACGTAAGGGGGGGTAGTGTCGAAAATACCGAAAAAAAAAGGTACGGGGTGGTATGTCAAAAAATTACCTAAGGGGTGTTAGTATGTCGAAAATGTCAAAAAATCACGTAAGGGGGGGTAGTGTGTCGAAAATGTAAAAAAAAAACATTTGTCGAAAATGTCAAAAAATCACGTAAGGGGGGGTAGTGTCGAAAATACCGAAAAAAAAAGGTACGGGGTGGTATGTCAAAAAATTACCTAAGGGGTGTTAGTATGTCGAAAATGTCAAAAAATCACGTAAGGGGGGGTAGTGTGTCGAAAATTTAAAAGAAAAAACATGTTTCGAAAATGTTTAAAAAAATCACGTAAGGGGGGGTAGTGTCGAAAATACCGAAAAAAAAAGGTACGGGGTGGTATGTCAAAAAATTACCTAAGGGGTGTTAGTATGTCGAAAATGTCAAAAAATCACGTAAGGGGGGGTAGTGTCGAAAATACCGAAAAAAAAAGGTACGGGGTGGTATGTCAAAAAATTACCTAAGGGGTGTTAGTATGTCGAAAATGACAAAAAAATTACGTAAGGGGGGGTAGTGTGTCGAAAATGTAAAAAAAAAACATTTGTCGAAAATGTCAAAAAATCACGTAAGGGGGGGTAGTGTCGAAAATACCGAAAAAAAAAGGTACGGGGTGGTATGTCAAAAAATTACCTAAGGGGTGTTAGTATGTCGAAAATGACAAAAAAATTACGTAAGGGGGGGGTAGTGTGTCGAAAATGTAAAAAAAAAACATTTGTCGAAAATGTCAAAAAATCACGTAAGGGGGGGGTAGTGTCGAAAATACCGAAAAAAAAAGGTACGGGGTGGTATGTCAAAAAATTACCTAAGGGGTGTTAGTATGTCGAAAATGTCAAAAAATCACGTAAGGGGGGGTAGTGTCGAAAATACCGAAAAAAAAAGGTACGGGGTGGTATGTCAAAAATTTACCTAAGGGGTGTTAGTATGTCGAAAATGACAAAAAAATTACGTAAGGGGGGGTAGTGTGTCGAAAATGTAAAAAAAAGGTACGGGGTGGTATGTCAAAAAATTACCTAAGGGGTGTTAGTATGTCGAAAATGTCAAAAAATCACGTAAGGGGGGGTAGTGTGTCGAAAATTTAAAAGAAAAAACATGTTTCGAAAATGTCAAAAAATCACGTAAGGGGGGGTAGTGTCGAAAATACCGAAAAAAAAAGGTACGGGGTGGTATGTCAAAAAATTACCTAAGGGGTGTTAGTATGTCGAAAATGACAAAAAAATTACGTAAGGGGGGGTAGTGTGTCGAAAATGTAAAAAAAAAAACATATGTCGAAAATGTCAAAAAATCACGTAAGGGGGGGTAGTGTCGAAAATACCGAAAAAAAAAGGTACGGGGTGGTATGTCAAAAAATTACCTAAGGGGTGTTAGTATGTCGAAAATGTCAAAAAATCACGTAAGGGGGGGTAGTGTGTCGAAAATTTAAAAGAAAAAACATGTTTCGAAAATGTCAAAAAATCACGTAAGGGGGGGTAGTGTCGAAAATACCGAAAAAAAAAGGTACGGGGTGGTATGTCAAAAAATTACCTAAGGGGTGTTAGTATGTCGAAAATGACAAAAAAAATTACGTAAGGGGGGGTAGTGTGTCGAAAATGTAAAAAAAAAACATTTGTCGAAAATGTCAAAAAATCACGTAAGGGGGGGTAGTGTCGAAAATACCGAAAAAAAAAGGTACGGGGTGGTATGTCAAAAAATTACCTAAGGGGTGTTAGTATGTCGAAAATGACAAAAAAATTACGTAAGGGGGGGTAGTGTGTCGAAAATGTAAAAAAAAAACATTTGTCGAAAATGTCAAAAAATCACGTAAGGGGGGGGTAGTGTCGAAAATACCGAAAAAAAAAGGGTACGGGGTGGTATGTCAAAAAATTACCTAAGGGGTGTTAGTATGTCGAAAATGTCAAAAAATCACGTAAGGGGGGGTAGTGTCGAAAATACCGAAAAAAAAAGGTACGGGGTGGTATGTCAAAAATTTACCTAAGGGGTGTTAGTATGTCGAAAATGACAAAAAAATTACGTAAGGGGGGGTAGTGTGTCGAAAATGTAAAAAAAAGGTACGGGGTGGTATGTCAAAAAATTACCTAAGGGGTGTTAGTATGTCGAAAATGTCAAAAAATCACGTAAGGGGGGGTAGTGTGTCGAAAATTTAAAAGAAAAAACATGTTTCGAAAATGTCAAAAAATCACGTAAGGGGGGGTAGTGTCGAAAATACCGAAAAAAAAAGGTACGGGGTGGTATGTCAAAAAATTACCTAAGGGGTGTTAGTATGTCGAAAATGACAAAAAAATTACGTAAGGGGGGGTAGTGTGTCGAAAATGTAAAAAAAAAAACATATGTCGAAAATGTCAAAAAATCACGTAAGGGGGGGTAGTGTCGAAAATACCGAAAAAAAAAGGTACGGGGTGGTATGTCAAAAAATTACCTAAGGGGTGTTAGTATGTCGAAAATGTCAAAAAATCACGTAAGGGGGGGTAGTGTGTCGAAAATTTAAAAGAAAAAACATGTTTCGAAAATGTCAAAAAATCACGTAAGGGGGGGTAGTGTCGAAAATACCGAAAAAAAAAGGTACGGGGTGGTATGTCAAAAAATTACCTAAGGGGTGTTAGTATGTCGAAAATGTCAAAAAATCACGTAAGGGGGGGTAGTGTGTCGAAAATTTAAAAGAAAAAACATGTTTCGAAAATGTTTAAAAAAATCACGTAAGGGGGGGTAGTGTGTCGAAAATTTAAAAGAAAAAACATGTTTCGAAAATGTCAAAAAATCACGTAAGGAGGGGTAGTGTCGAAAATACCGAAAAAAAAGGTACGGGGTGGTATGTCAAAAAATTACCTAAGGGGTGTTAGTATGTCGAAAATGACAAAAAAATTACGTAAGGGGGGGTAGTGTGTCGAAAATGTAAAAAAAAAAACATGTTTCGAAAATGTCAAAAAATCACGTAAGGGGGGGTAGTGTCGAAAATACCGAAAAAAAAAGGTACGGGGTGGTATGTCAAAAAATTACCTAAGGGGTGTTAGTATGTCGAAAATGTCAAAAAATCACGTAAGGGGGGGTAGTGTGTCGAAAATTTAAAAGAAAAAACATGTTTCGAAAATGTCAAAAAATCACGTAAGGGGGGGTAGTGTCGAAAATACCGAAAAAAAAAGGTACGGGGTGGTATGTCAAAAAATTACCTAAGGGGTGTTAGTATGTCGAAAATGTCAAAAAATCACGTAAGGGGGGGTAGTGTGTCGAAAATTTAAAAGAAAAAACATGTTTCGAAAATGTTTAAAAAAATCACGTAAGGGGGGGTAGTGTCGAAAATCCCGAAAAAAAAAGGTACGGGGTGGTATGTCAAAAAATTACCTAAGGGGTGTTAGTATGTCGAAAATGACAAAAAAATTACGTAAGGGGGGGTAGTGTGTCGAAAATGTAAAAAAAAGGTACGGGGTGGTATGTCAAAAAATTACCTAAGGGGTGTTAGTATGTCGAAAATGTCAAAAAATCACATAAGGGGGGGTAGTGTGTCGAAAATTTAAAAGAAAAAACATGTTTCGAAAATGTCAAAAAATCACGTAAGGGGGGGTAGTGTCGAAAATACCGAAAAAAAAAGGTACGGGGTGGTATGTCAAAAAATTACCTAAGGGGTGTTAGTATGTCGAAAATGACAAAAAAATTACGTAAGGGGGGGTAGTGTGTCGAAAATGTAAAAAAAAAAACATATGTCGAAAATGTCAAAAAATCACGTAAGGGGGGGTAGTGTCGAAAATACCGAAAAAAAAAGGTACGGGGTGGTATGTCAAAAAATTACCTAAGGGGTGTTAGTATGTCGAAAATGTCAAAAAATCACGTAAGGGGGGGTAGTGTGTCGAAAATTTAAAAGAAAAAACATGTTTCGAAAATGTTTAAAAAAATCACGTAAGGGGGGGTAGTGTCGAAAATACCGAAAAAAAAAGGTACGGGGTGGTATGTCAAAAAATTACCTAAGGGGTGTTAGTATGTCGAAAATGTCAAAAAATCACGTAAGGGGGGGTAGTGTGTCGAAAATTTAAAAGAAAAAACATGTTTCGAAAATGTCAAAAAATCACGTAAGGGGGGGTAGTGTCGAAAATACCGAAAAAAAAAGGTACGGGGTGGTATGTCAAAAAATTACCTAAGGGGTGTTAGTATGTCGAAAATGACAAAAAAATTACGTAAGGGGGGGTAGTGTGTCGAAAATGTAAAAAAAAAACATTTGTCGAAAATGTCAAAAAATCACGTAAGGGGGGGTAGTGTCGAAAATACCGAAAAAAAAGGTACGGGGTGGTATGTCAAAAAATTACCTAAGGGGTGTTAGTATGTCGAAAATGTCAAAAAATCACGTAAGGGGGGGTAGTGTGTCGAAAATTTAAAAGAAAAAACATGTTTCGAAAATGTCAAAAAATCACGTAAGGGGGGGTAGTGTCGAAAATACCGAAAAAAAAAGGTACGGGGTGGTATGTCAAAAAATTACCTAAGGGGTGTTAGTATGTCGAAAATGTCAAAAAATCACGTAAGGGGGGGTAGTGTGTCGAAAATTTAAAAGAAAAAACATGTTTCGAAAATGTCAAAAAATCACGTAAGGGGGGGTAGTGTCGAAAATACCGAAAAAAAAAAGGTACGGGGTGTTATGTCAAAAAATTACCTAAGGGGTGTTAGTATGTCGAAAATGACAAAAAAATTACGTAAGGGGGGGTAGTGTGTCGAAAATGTAAAAAAAAACATTTGTCGAAAATGTCAAAAAATCACGTAAGGGGGGGTAGTGTCGAAAATACCGAAAAAAAAAGGTACGGGGTGGTATGTCAAAAAATTACCTAAGGGGTGTTAGTATGTCGAAAATGACAAAAAAATTACGTAAGGGGGGGTAGTGTGTCGAAAATGTAAAAAAAAAACATTTGTCGAAAATGTCAAAAAATCACGTAAGGGGGGGTAGTGTCGAAAATACCGAAAAAAAAAGGTACGGGGTGGTATGTCAAAAAATTACCTAAGGGGTGTTAGTATGTCGAAAATGTCAAAAAATCACGTAAGGGGGGGTAGTGTGTCGAAAATTTAAAAGAAAAAACATGTTTCGAAAATGTCAAAAAATCACGTAAGGGGGGGTAGTGTCGAAAATACCGAAAAAAAAAGGTACGGGGTGGTATGTCAAAAAATTACCTAAGGGGTGTTAGTATGTCGAAAATGACAAAAAAATTACGTAAGGGGGGGTAGTGTGTCGAAAATGTAAAAAAAAAACATTTGTCGAAAATGTCAAAAAATCACGTAAGGGGGGGTAGTGTCGAAAATACCGAAAAAAAAAGGTACGGGGTGGTATGTCAAAAAATTACCTAAGGGGTGTTAGTATGTCGAAAATGACAAAAAAATTACGTAAGGGGGGGTAGTGTGTCGAAAATGTAAAAAAAAACATTTGTCGAAAATGTCAAAAAATCACGTAAGGGGGGGTAGTGTCGAAAATACCGAAAAAAAAAGGTACGGGGTGGTATGTCAAAAAAATTACCTAAGGGGTGTTAGTATGTCGAAAATGACAAAAATATTACGTAAGGGGGGTAGTGTGTCGAAAATGTAAAAAAAAAAAACATATGTCGAAAATGTCAAAAAATCACGTAAGGGGGGGGTAGTGTCGAAAATACCGAAAAAAAAAGGTACGGGGTGGTATGTCAAAAAATTACCTAAGGGGTGTTAGTATGTCGAAAATGTCAAAAAATCACGTAAGGGGGGGTAGTGTGTCGAAAATTTAAAAGAAAAAACATGTTTCGAAAATGTCAAAAAATAACGTAAGGGGGGGTAGTGTCGAAAATACCGAAAAAAAAGGTACGGGGTGGTATGTCAAAAAATTACCTAAGGGGTGTTAGTATGTCGAAAATGACAAAAAAATTACGTAAGGGGGGGTAGTGTGTCGAAAATGTAAAAAAAAAACATATGTCGAAAATGTCAAAAAATCATGTAAGGGGTGTTAGTATGTCGAAAATGTCAAAAAATCACGTAAGGGGGGGGTAGTGTGTCGAAAATTTAAAAGAAAAAACATGTTTCGAAAATGTCAAAAAATAACGTAAGGGGGGGTAGTGTCGAAAATACCGAAAAAAAAGGTACGGGGTGGTATGTCAAAAAATTACCTAAGGGGTGTTAGTATGTCGAAAATGACAAAAAAATTACGTAAGGGGGGGGTAGTGTGTCGAAAATGTAAAAAAAAAACATATGTCGAAAATGTCAAAAAATCATGTAAGGGGTGTTAGTATGTCGAAAATGACAAAAAAATTACGTAAGGGGGGGTAGTGTGTCGAAAATGTCAAAAAATCACGTAAGGGGGGGTAGTGTCGAAAATACCGAAAAAAAAAGGTACGGGGTGGTATGTCAAAAAATTACCTAAGGGGTGTTAGTATGTCGAAAATGACAAAAAAATTACGTAAGGGGGGGTAGTGTGTCGAAAATGTAAAAAAAAAAACATATGTCGAAAATGTCAAAAAATCACGTAAGGGGGGGTAGTGTCGAAAATACCGAAAAAAAAAGGTACGGGGTGGTATGTCAAAAAATTACCTAAGGGGTGTTAGTATGTCGAAAATGACAAAAAAATTACGTAAGGGGGGGTAGTTTGTCGAAAATGTAAAAAAAAAACATTTGTCGAAAATGTCAAAAAATCACGTAAGGGGGGGTAGTGTCGAAAATACCGAAAAAAAAAGGTACGGGGTGGTATGTCAAAAAATTACCTAAGGGGTGTTAGTATGTCGAAAATGACAAAAAAATTACGTAAGGGGGGGTAGTGTGTCGAAAATGTAAAAAAAAAAACATATGTCGAAAATGTCAAAAAATCACGTAAGGGGGGGTAGTGTCGAAAATACCGAAAAAAAAGGTACGGGGTGGTATGTCAAAAAATTACCTAAGGGGTGTTAGTATGTCGAAAATGTCAAAAAATCACGTAAGGGGGGGTAGTGTGTCGAAAATTTAAAAGAAAAAACATGTTTCGAAAATGTCAAAAAATCACGTAAGGGGGGGTAGTGTCGAAAATACCGAAAAAAAAAGGTACGGGGTGGTATGTCAAAAAATTACCTAAGGGGTGTTAGTATGTCGAAAATGACAAAAAAATTACGTAAGGGGGGTAGTGTGTCGAAAATGTAAAAAAAAAACATTTGTCGAAAATGTCAAAAAATCAGGTAAGGGGGGGTAGTGTCGAAAATACCGAAAAAAAAAAGGTACGGGGTGGTATGTCAAAAAATTACCTAAGGGGTGTTAGTATGTCGAAAATGTCAAAAAATCACGTAAGGGGGGGTAGTGTGTCGAAAATTTAAAAGAAAAAACATGTTTCGAAAATGTCAAAAAATCACGTAAGGGGGGGTAGTGTCGAAAATACCGAAAAAAAAAGGTACGGGGTGGTATGTCAAAAAATTACCTAAGGGGTGTTAGTATGTCGAAAATGTCAAAAAATCACGTAAGGGGGGGTAGTGTGTCGAAAATTTAAAAGAAAAAACATGTTTCGAAAATGTCAAAAAATCACGTAAGGGGGGGGTAGTGTCGAAAATACCGAAAAAAAAGGTACAGGGTGGTATGTCAAAAAATTACCTAAGGGGTGTTAGTATGTCGAAAATGACAAAAAAATTACGTAAGGGGGGGTAGTGTGTCGAAAATTTAAAAGAAAAAACATGTTTCGAAAATGTCAAAAAATCACGTAAGGGGGGGTAGTGTCGAAAATACCGAAAAAAAAAGGTACGGGGTGGTATGTCAAAAAATTACCTAAGGGGTGTTAGTATGTCGAAAATGTCAAAAAAATTACGTAAGGGGGGGTAGTGTGTCGAAAATGTAAAAAAAAAACATTTGTCGAAAATGTCAAAAAATCACGTAAGGGGGGGTAGTGTCGAAAATACCGAAAAAAAAAGGTACGGGGTGGTATGTCAAAAAATTACCTAAGGGGTGTTAGTATGTCGAAAATGACAAAAAAATTACGTAAGGGGGGGTAGTGTGTCGAAAATTTAAAAGAAAAAACATGTTTCGAAAATGTCAAAAAATCACGTAAGGGGGGGGTAGTGTCGAAAATGTAAAAAAAAAACATTTGTCGAAAATGTCAAAAAATCACGTAAGGGGGGGTAGTGTCGAAAATGTAAAAAAAAAACATTTGTCGAAAATGTCAAAAAATCACGTAAGGGGGGGTAGTGTCGAAAATACCGAAAAAAAAAGGTACGGGGTGGTATGTCAAAAAATTACCTAAGGGGTGTTAGTATGTCGAAAATGTCAAAAAATCACGTAAGGGGGGGTAGTGTGTCGAAAATTTAAAAGAAAAAACATGTTTCGAAAATGTCAAAAAAATCACGTAAGGGGGGGTAGTGTCGAAAATAGCGAAAAAAAAAGGTACAGGGTGGTATGTCAAAAAATTACCTAAGGGGTGTTAGTATGTCGAAAATGTCAAAAAATCACGTAAGGGGGGGTAGTGTGTCGAAAATTTAAAAGAAAAAACATGTTTCGAAAATGTCAAAAAAATCACGTAAGGGGGGGGTAGTGTCGAAAATACCGAAAAAAAAAGGTACGGGGTGGTATGTCAAAAAATTACCTAAGGGGTGTTAGTATGTCGAAAATGACAAAAAAATTACGTAAGGGGGGGTAGTGTGTCGAAAATGTAAAACAAAAACATTTGTCGAAAATGTCAAAAAATCACGTAAGGGGGGGGTAGTGTCGAAAATACCGAAAAAAAAAGGTACGGGGTGGTATGTCAAAAAATTACCTAAGGGGTGTTAGTATGTCGAAAATGACAAAAAAATTACGTAAGGGGGGGTAGTGTGTCGAAAATGTAAAACAAAAACATTTGTCGAAACTGTCAAAAAATCACGTAAGGGGGGGTAGTGTCGAAAATACCGAAAAAAAAAAGGTACGGGGTGGTATGTCAAAAAATTACCTAAGGGGTGTTAGTATGTCGAAAATGACAAAAAAATTACGTAAGGGGGGGTAGTGTGTCGAAAATGTAAAAAAAAAAACATTTGTCGAAAATGTCAAAAAATCACGTAAGGGGGGGTAGTGTCGAAAATACCGAAAAAAAAAGGTACGGAGTGGTATGTCAAAAAATTACCTAAGGGGTGTTAGTATGTCGAAAATGTCAAAAAATCACGTAAGGGGGGGGGTAGTGTGTCGAAAATTTAAAAGAAAAAACATGTTTCGAAAATGTCAAAAAATCACGTAAGGGGGGGGTAGTGTCGAAAATACCGAAAAAAAAAGGTACGGGGTGGTATGTCAAAAAATTACCTAAGGGGTGTTAGTATGTCGAAAATGACAAAAAAAATTACGTAAGGGGGGGTAGTGTGTCGAAAATTTAAAAGAAAAAACATGTTTCGAAAATGTCAAAAAAATCACGTAAGGGGGGGTAGTGTCGAAAATACCGAAAAAAAAAGGTACGGGGTGGTATATCAAAAAATTACCTAAGGGGTGTTAGTATGTCGAAAATGTCAAAAAATCACGTAAGGGGGGGTAGTGTGTCGAAAATTTAAAAGAAAAAACATGTTTCGAAAATGTCAAAAAAATCACGTAAGGGGGGGGTAGTGTCGAAAATACCGAAAAAAAAAAGGTACGGGGTGGTATGTCAAAAAATTACCTAAGGGGTGTTAGTATGTCGAAAATGACAAAAAAAATTACGTAAGGGGGGGTAGTGTGTCGAAAATGTAAAAAAAAAACATTTGTCGAAAATGTCAAAAAATCACGTAAGGGGGGGTAGTGTCGAAAATACCGAAAAAAAAAGGTACGGGGTGGTATGTCAAAAAATTACCTAAGGGGTGTTAGTATGTCGAAAATGACAAAAAAATTACGTAAGGGGGGGTAGTGTGTCGAAAATGTAAAAAAAAAAACATATGTCGAAAATGTCAAAAAATCACGTAAGGGGGGGTAGTGTCGAAAATACCGAAAAAAAAAGGTACGGGGTGGTATATCAAAAAATTACCTAAGGGGTGTTAGTATGTCGAAAATGTCAAAAAATCACGTAAGGGGGGGTAGTGTGTCGAAAATTTAAAAGAAAAAACATGTTTCGAAAATGTCAAAAAAATCACGTAAGGGGGGGTAGTGTCGAAAATACCGAAAAAAAAAAGGTACGGGGTGGTATGTCAAAAAATTACCTAAGGGGTGTTAGTATGTCGAAAATGACAAAAAAAATTACGTAAGGGGGGGGTAGTGTGTCGAAAATGTAAAAAAAAAACATTTGTCGAAAATGTCAAAAAATCACGTAAGGGGGGGGTAGTGTCGAAAATACCGAAAAAAAAAGGTACGGGGTGGTATGTCAAAAAATTACCTAAGGGGTGTTAGTATGTCGAAAATGACAAAAAAAATCACGTAAGGGGGGGTAGTGTCGAAAATACCGAAAAAAAAAGGTACGGGGTGGTATGTCAAAAAATTACCTAAGGGGTGTTAGTATGTCGAAAATGACAAAAAAAATCACGTAAGGGGGGGTAGTGTCGAAAATACCGAAAAAAAAAGGTACGGGGTGGTATGTCAAAAAATTACCTAAGGGGTGTTAGTATGTCGAAAATGACAAAAAAAAATACGTAAGGGGGGGTAGTGTGTCGAAAATTTAAAAGAAAAAACATGTTTCGAAAATGTCAAAAAAATCACGTAAGGGGGGGTAGTGTCGAAAATACCGAAAAAAAAAGGTACGGGGTGGTATGTCAAAAAATTACCTAAGGGGTGTTAGTATGTCGAAAATGACAAAAAATCACGTAAGGGGGGGTAGTGTGTCGAAAATTTAAAAGAAAAAACATGTTTTGAAAATGTCAAAAAAATCACGTAAGGGGGGGTAGTGTCGAAAATACCGAAAAAAAAAGGTACGGGGTGGTATGTCAAAAAATTACCTAAGGGGTGTTAGTATGTCGAAAATGACAAAAAAATTACGTAAGGGGGGGGTAGTGTGTCGAAAATGTAAAAAAAAAAACATATGTCGAAAATGTCAAAAAATCACGTAAGGGGGGGTAGTGTCGAAAATACCGAAAAAAAAGGTACGGGGTGGTATATCAAAAAATTACCTAAGGGGTGTTAGTATGTCGAAAATGTCAAAAAATCACGTAAGGGGGGGTAGTGTGTCGAAAATTTAAAAGAAAAAACATGTTTCGAAAATGTCAAAAAAATCACGTAAGGGGGGGTAGTGTCGAAAATACCGAAAAAAAAGGTACGGGGTGGTATATCAAAAAATTACCTAAGGGGTGTTAGTATGTCGAAAATGACAAAAAAATTACGTAAGGGGGGGGTAGTGTGTCAAAAATGTAAAAAAAAAACATTTGTCGAAACTGTCAAAAAATCACGTAAGGGGGGGTAGTGTCGAAAATACCGAAAAAAAAAAGGTACGGGGTGGTATGTCAAAAAATTACCTAAGGGGTGTTAGTATGTCGAAAATGACAAAAAAAATTACGTAAGGGGGGGGTAGTGTGTCGAAAATGTAAAAAAAAAACATTTGTCGAAAATGTCAAAAAATCACGTAAGGGGGGGTAGTGTCGAAAATACCGAAAAAAAAAGGTACGGGGTGGTATGTCAAAAAATTACCTAAGGGGTGTTAGTATGTCGAAAATGTCCAAAAATCACGTAAGGGGGGGTAGTGTGTCGAAAATTTAAAAGAAAAAACATGTTTCGAAAATGTCAAAAAATCACGTAAGGGGGGGTAGTGTCGAAAATACCGAAAAAAAAAGGTACGGGGTGGTATGTCAAAAAATTACCTAAGGGGTGTTAGTATGTCGAAAATGACAAAAAAAATTACGTAAGGGGGGGTAGTGTGTCGAAAATTTAAAAGAAAAAACATGTTTCGAAAATGTCAAAAAAATCACGTAAGGGGGGGTAGTGTCGAAAATACCGAAAAAAAAAGGTACGGGGTGGTATGTCAAAAAATTACCTAAGGGGTATTAGTATGTCGAAAATGACAAAAAAAATTACGTAAGGGGGGGTAGTGTGTCGAAAATGTAAAAAAAAAAACATATGTCGAAAATGTCAAAAAATCACGTAAGGGGGGGTAGTGTCGAAAATACCGAAAAAAAAAGGTACGGGGTGGTATGTCAAAAAATTACCTAAGGGGTGTTAGTATGTCGAAAATGACAAAAAAATTACGTAAGGGGGGGTAGTGTGTCGAAAATGTAAAAAAAAAAAACATTTGTCGAAAATGTCAAAATATCACGTAAGGGGGGGTAGTGTCGAAAATACCGAAAAAAAAAGGTACGGGGTGGTATATCAAAAAATTACCTAAGGGGTGTTAGTATGTCGAAAATGTCAAAAAATCACGTAAGGGGGGGTAGTGTGTCGAAAATTTAAAAGAAAAAACAGGTTTCGAAAATGTCAAAAAAATCACGTAAGGGGGGGTAGTGTCGAAAATACCGAAAAAAAAAGGTACGGGGTGGTATGTCAAAAAATTACCTAAGGGGTGTTAGTATGTCGAAAATGTCAAAAAATCACGTAAGGGGGGGTAGTGTGTCGAAAATTTAAAAGAAAAAACATGTTTCGAAAATGTCAAAAAAATCACGTAAGGGGGGGTAGTGTCGAAAATACCGAAAAAAAAAGGTACGGGGTGGTATGTCAAAAAATTACCTAAGGGGTGTTAGTATGTCGAAAATGACAAAAAAATTACGTAAGGGGGGGTAGTGTGTCGAAAATGTAAAACAAAAACATTTGTCGAAAATGTCAAAAAATCACGTAAGGGGGGGTAGTGTCGAAAATACCGAAAAAAAAAGGTACGGGGTGGTATGTCAAAAAATTACCTAAGGGGTGTTAGTATGTCGAAAATGACAAAAAAATAACGTAAGGGGGGGGTAGTGTGTCGAAAATGTAAAAAAAAAAACATGTTTCGAAAATGTCAAAAAATCACGTAAGGGGGGGTAGTGTCGAAAATACCGAAAAAAAAGGTACGGGGTGGTATATCAAAAAATTACCTAAGGGGTGTTAGTATGTCGAAAATGTCAAAAAATCACGTAAGGGGGGGTAGTGTGTCGAAAATTTAAAAGAAAAAACATGTTTCGAAAATGTCAAAAAATCACGTAAGGGGGGGTAGTGTCAAAAATACCGAAAAAAAAGGTACGGGGTGGTATGTCAAAAAATTACCTAAGGGGTGTTAGTATGTCGAAAATGACAAAAAAATTACGTAAGGGGGGGTAGTGTGTCGAAAATGTAAAAAAAAAACATTTGTCGAAAATGTCAAAAAATCACGTAAGGGGGGGTAGTGTCGAAAATACCGAAAAAAAAAGGTACGGGGTGGTATATCAAAAAATTACCTAAGGGGTGTTAGTATGTCGAAAATGACAAAAAAATTACGTAAGGGGGGGGTAGTGTGTCGAAAATGTAAAAAAAAAAAACATATGTCGAAAATGTCAAAAAATCACGTAAGGGGGGGTAGTGTCGAAAATACCGAAAAAAAAGGTACGGGGTGGTATGTCAAAAAATTACCTAAGGGGTGTTAGTATGTCGAAAATGTCAAAAAAATTACGTAAGGGGGGGTAGTGTGTCGAAAATGTAAAAAAAAAACATTTGTCGAAAATGTCAAAAAATCACGTAAGGGGGGGTAGTGTCGAAAATACCGAAAAAAAAAGGTACGGGGTGGTATGTCAAAAAATTACCTAAGGGGTGTTAGTATGTCGAAAATGACAAAAAAATTACGTAAGGGGGGTTAGTGTGTCGAAAATTTAAAAGAAAAAACATGTTTCGAAAATGTCAAAAAATCACGTAAGGGGGGGTAGTGTCGAAAATGTAAAAAAAAAACATTTGTCGAAAATGTCAAAAAATCACGTAAGGGGGGGTAGTGTCGAAAATAGCGAAAAAAAAAGGTACAGGGTGGTATGTCAAAAAATTACCTAAGGGGTGTTAGTATGTCGAAAATGTCAAAAAATCACGTAAGGGAGGGTAGTGTGTCGAAAATTTAAAAGAAAAAACATGTTTCGAAAATGTCAAAAAAATCACGTAAGGGGGGGTAGTGTCGAAAATACCGAAAAAAAAAGGTACGGGGTGGTATGTCAAAAAATTACCTAAGGGGTGTTAGTATGTCGAAAATGACAAAAAAATTACGTAAGGGGGGGGTAGTGTGTCGAAAATGTAAAAAAAAAAACATATGTCGAAAATGTCAAAAAATCACGTAAGGGGGGGGGAGTGTCGAAACTACCGAAAAAAAAAGGTACGGGGTGGTATGTCAAAAAATTACCTAAGGGGTGTTAGTATGTCGAAAATGACAAAAAAATTACGTAAGGGGGGGTAGTGTGTCGAAAATGTAAAAAAAAAAACATTTGTCGAAAATGTCAAAAAATCACGTAAGGGGGGGTAGTGTCGAAAATACCGAAAAAAAAAGGTACGGGGTGGTATGTCAAAAAATTACCTAAGAGGTGTTAGTATGTCGAAAATGACAAAAAAATTACGTAAGGGGGGGGTAGTGTGTCGAAAATGTAAAAAAAAAAACATTTGTCGAAAATGTCAAAAAAAAACGTAAGGGGGGGTAGTGTGTCGAAAATGTAAAAAAAAAAACATATGTCAAAAATGTCAAAAAATCACGTAAGGGGGGGGTAGTGTGTCGAAAATGTAAAAAAAAAACATTTGTCGAAAATGTCAAAAAATCACGTAAGGGGGGGGTAGTGTGTCGAAAATGTAAAAAAAAAAAAACATGTCGAAAATGTCAAAAAATCACGTAAGGGGGGGTAGTGTCGAAAATACCGAAAAAAAAGGTACGGGGTGGTATGTCAAAAAATTACCTAAGGGGTGTTAGTATGTCGAAAATGACAAAAAAATTACGTAAGGGGGGGGTAGTGTGTCGAAAATGTAAAAAAAAAAACATATGTCGAAAATGTCAAAAAATCACGTAAGGGGGGGGAGTGTCGAAAATACCGAAAAAAAAAGGTACGGGGTGGTATGTCAAAAAATTACCTAAGGGGTGTTAGTATGTCGAAAATGACAAAAAAATTACGTAAGGGGGGGTAGTGTGTCGAAAATGTAAAAAAAAAAACATATGTCGAAAATGTCCAAAAATCACGTAAGGGGGGGTAGTGTCGAAAATACCGAAAAAAAAAGGTACGGGGTGGTATGTCAAAAAATTACCTAAGGGGTGTTAGTATGTCGAAAATGACAAAAAAATTACGTAAGGGGGGGTAGTGTGTCGAAAATGTAAAAAAAAAAAAACATATGTCGAAAATGTCAAAAAATCACGTAAGGGGGGGTAGTGTCGAAAATACCGAAAAAAAAGGTGCGGGGTGGTATGTCAAAAAATTACCTAAGGGGTGTTAGTATGTCGAAAATGACAAAAAAATTACGTAAGGGGGGGTAGTGTGTCGAAAATGTAAAAAAAAAAAAACATATGTCGAAAATGTCAAAAAATCACGTAAGGGGGGGTAGTGTCGAAAATACCGAAAAAAAAAGGTACGGGGTGGTATGTCAAAAAATTACCTAAGGGGTGTTAGTATGTCGAAAATGACAAAAAAATTACGTAAGGGGGGGTAGTGTGTCGAAAATGTAAAAAAAAAAACATATGTCGAAAATGTCAAAAAATCACGTAAGGGGGGGTAGTGTCGAAAATACCGAAAAAAAAGGTACGGGGTGGTATGTCAAAAAATTACCTAAGGGGTGTTAGTATGTCGAAAATGTCAAAAAATCACGTAAGGGGGGGGTAGTGTGTCGAAAATTTAAAAGAAAAAACATGTTTCGAAAATGTCAAAAAAATCACGTAAGGGGGGGTAGTGTCGAAAATACCGAAAAAAAAAGGTACGGGGTGGTATGTCAAAAAATTACCTAAGGGGTGTTAGTATGTCGAAAATGACAAAAAAATTACGTAAGGGGGGGTAGTGTGTCGAAAATGTAAAAAAAAAAACATTTGTCGAAAATGTCAAAAAATCACGTAAGGGGGGGTAGTGTGTTGAAAATTTAAAAGAAAAAACATGTTTCGAAAATGTCAAAAAATCACGTAAGGGGGGGGTAGTGTGTCGAAAATGTAAAAAAAAAAACATATGTCGAAAATGTCAAAAAATCACGTAAGGGGGGGGTAGTGTCGAAAATACCGAAAAAAAAAGGTACGGGGTGGTATATCAAAAAATTACCTAAGGGGTGTTAGTATGTCGAAAATGACAAAAAAATTACGTAAGGGGGGGTAGTGTGTCGAAAATGTAAAAAAAAAACATTTGTCGAAAATGTCAAAAAATCACGTAAGGGGGGGTAGTGTCGAAAATACCGAAAAAAAAGGTACGGGGTGGTATGTCAAAAAATTACCTAAGGGGTGTTAGTATGTCGAAAATGTCCAAAAATCACGTAAGGGGGGGTAGTGTGTCGAAAATTTAAAAGAAAAAACATGTTTCGAAAATGTCAAAAAATCACGTAAGGGGGGGTAGTGTGTCGAAAATGTAAAAAAAAAACAGTAGTGTCGAAAATACCGAAAAAAAAGGTACGGGGTGGTATGTCAAAAAATTACCTAAGGGGTGTTAGTATGTCGAAAATGACAAAAAAATTACGTAAGGGGGGGGTAGTTTGTCGAAAATGTAAAAAAAAAAACATTTGTCGAAAATGTCAAAAAATCACGTAAGGGGGGGTAGTGTCGAAAATACCGAAAAAAAAAGGTACGGGGTGGTATGTCAAAAAATTACCTAAGGGGTGTTAGTATGTCGAAAATGACAAAAAAATTACGTAAGGGGGGGGTAGTGTGTCGAAAATGTAAAAAAAAAAACATTTGTCGAAAATGTCAAAAAATCACGTAAGGGGGGGTAGTGTGTCGAAAATTTAAAAGAAAAAACATGTTTCGAAAATGTCAAAAAATCACGTAAGGGGGGGTAGTGTCGAAAATACCGAAAAAAAAAGGTACGGGGTGGTGGTATGTCAAAAAATTACCTAAGGGGTGTTAGTATGTCGAAAATGTCAAAAAATCACGTAAGGGGTGGGTAGCGTGTCGAAAATTTAAAAGAAAAAACATGTTTCGAAAATGTCAAAAAATCACGTAAGGGGGGTAGTGTGTCGAAAATGTAAAAAAAAAAACATATGTCGAAAATGTCAAAAAATCACGTAAGGGGGGGTAGTGTCGAAAATACCGAAAAAAAAAGGTACGGGGTGGTATGTCAAAAAATTACCTAAGGGGTGTTAGTATGTCGAAAATGACAAAAAAATTACGTAAGGGGGGGGTAGTGTGTCGAAAATGTAAAAAAAAAAACATTTGTCGAAAATGTCAAAAAATCACGTAAGGGGGGGTAGTGTGTCGAAAATTTAAAATAAAAAACATGTTTCGAAAATGTCAAAAAATCACGTAAGGGGGGGTAGTGTCGAAAATACCGAAAAAAAAAGGTACGGGGTGGTATGTCAAAAATTACCTAAGGGGTGTTAGTATGTCGAAAATGTCAAAAAATCACGTAAGGGGGGGTAGCGTGTCGAAAATTTAAAAGAAAAAACATGTTTCGAAAATGTCAAAAAATCACGTAAGGGGGGTAGTGTGTCGAAAATGTAAAAAAAAAAACATATGTCGAAAATGTCAAAAAATCACGTAAGGGGGGGTAGTGTTGAAAATACCGAAAAAAAAAGGTACGGGGGTGGTATATCAAAAAAATTACCTAAGGGGTGTTAGTATGTCGAAAATGACAAAAAAATTACGTAAGGGGGGGTAGTGTGTCGAAAATGTAAAAAAAAAACATTTGTCGAAAATGTCAAAAAATCACGTAAGGGGGGGGTAGTGTCGAAAATACCGAAAAAAAAGGTACGGGGGTGGTATGTCAAAAAATTACCTAAGGGGTGTTAGTATGTCGAAAATGTCCAAAAATCACGTAAGGGGGGGGTAGTGTGTCGAAAATTTAAAAGAAAAAACATGTTTCGAAAATGTCAAAAAATCACGTAAGGGGGGGTAGTGTCGAAAATACCGAAAAAAAAAGGTACGGGGTGGTATATCAAAAAATTACCTAAGGGGTGTTAGTATGTCGAAAATGACAAAAAAATTACGTAAGGGGGGGTAGTGTGTCGAAAATGTAAAAAAAAAAACATATGTCGAAAATGTCAAAAAATCACGTAAGGGGGGGTAGTGTCGAAAATACCGAAAAAAAAAGGTACGGGGTGGTATGTCAAAAAATTACCTAAGGGGTGTTAGTATGTCGAAAATGACAAAAAAATTACGTAAGGGGGGGTAGTGTGTCGAAAATGTAAAAAAAAAAACATTTGTCGAAAATGTCAAAAAATCACGTAAGGGGGGGGTAGTGTGTCGAAAATTTAAAAGAAAAAACATGTTTCGAAAATGTCAAAAAATCACGTAAGGGGGGGTAGTGTCGAAAATACCGAAAAAAAAAAGGTACGGGGTGGTATGTCAAAAAATTACCTAAGGGGTGTTAGTATGTCGAAAATGTCAAAAAATCACGTAAGGGGGGGGTAGCGTGTCGAAAATTTAAAAGAAAAAACATGTTTCGAAAATGTCAAAAAATCACGTAAGGGGGGGTAGTGTGTCGAAAATGTAAAAAAAAAAACATATGTCGAAAATGTCAAAAAATCACGTAAGGGGGGGGTAGTGTCGAAAATACCGAAAAAAAAGGGTACGGGGGTGGTATGTCAAAAAATTACCTAAGGGGTGTTAGTATGTCGAAAATGACAAAAAAATTACGTAAGGGGGGGGTAGTGTGTCGAAAATGTAAAAAAAAAAACATTTGTCGAAAATGTCCAAAAATCACGTAAGGGGGGGTAGTGTGTCGAAAATTTAAAAGAAAAAACATGTTTCGAAAATGTCAAAAAATCACGTAAGGGGGGGTAGTGTGTCGAAAATGTAAAAAAAAAAACATATGTCGAAAATGTCAAAAAAATCACGTAAGGGGGGGGTAGTGTCGAAAATACCGAAAAAAAAGGGTACGGGGTGGTATGTCAAAAAATTACCTAAGGGGTGTTAGTATGTCGAAAATGACAAAAAAATTACGTAAGGGGGGGTAGTTTGTCGAAAATGTAAAAAAAAAAACATTTGTCGAAAATGTCAAAAAATCACGTAAGGGGGGGTAGTGTCGAAAATACCGAAAAAAAAAGGTACGGGGTGGTATGTCAAAAAATTACCTAAGGGGTGTTAGTATGTCGAAAATGTCAAAAAATCACATAAGGGGGGGGTAGTGTGTCGAAAATTTAAAAGAAAAAACATGTTTCGAAAATGTCAAAAAATCACGTAAGGGGGGGTAGTGTGTCGAAAATTTAAAAGAAAAAAACATGTTTCGAAAATGTCAAAAAATCACGTAAGGGGGGGGTAGTGTCGAAAATACCGAAAAAAAAAGGTACGGGGTGGTATATCAAAAAATTACCTAAGGGGTGTTAGTATGTCGAAAATGACAAAAAAATTACGTAAGGGGGGGGTAGTGTGTCGAAAATGTAAAAAAAAAAACATTTGTCGAAAATGTCAAAAAATCACGTAAGGGGGGGTAGTGTCGAAAATACCGAAAAAAAAGGTACGGGGTGGTATGTCAAAAAATTACCTAAGGGGTGTTAGTATGTCGAAAATGACAAAAAAATTACGTAAGGGGGGGTAGTGTGTCGAAAATGTAAAAAAAAAACATTTGTCGAAACTGTCAAAAAATCACGTAAGGGGGGGTAGTGTCGAAAATACCGAAAAAAAAAGGTACGGGGTGGTATGTCAAAAAATTACCTAAGGGGTGTTAGTATGTCGAAAATGACAAAAAAATTACGTAAGGGGGGGTAGTGTGTCGAAAATGTAAAAAAAAAAACATTTGTCGAAAATGTCAAAAAATCACGTAAGGGGGGGTAGTGTCGAAAATACCGAAAAAAAAGGTACGGGGGTGGTATGTCAAAAAATTACCTAAGGGGTGTTAGTATGTCGAAAATGTCCAAAAATCACGTAAGGGGGGGGTAGTGTGTCGAAAATTTAAAAGAAAAAACATGTTTCGAAAATGTCAAAAAATCACGTAAGGGGGGGTAGTGTCGAAAATACCGAAAAAAAAAGGTACGGGGTTGGTATATCAAAAAATTACCTAAGGGGTGTTAGTTATGTCGAAAATGACAAAAAAATTACGTAAGGGGGGGTAGTGTGTCGAAAATTTAAAAGAAAAAACATGTTTCGAAAATGTCAAAAAATCACGTAAGGGGGGGGTAGTGTCGAAAATTACCGAAAAAAAAAGGTACGGGGTGGTATGTCAAAAAATTACCTAAGGGGTGTTAGTATGTCGAAAATGACAAAAATATTACGTAAGGGGGGGTAGTGTCGAAAATGTAAAAAAAAAACATTTGTCGAAAATGTCAAAAAAAATTGTAAAGGGGTGGTATGTCAAAAAATTACCTAAGGGGCGTTAGTATGTCGAAAATGACAAAAAAATTACGTAAGGGGGGGTAGTGTGTCGAAATGTAAAAAAAAAAACATTTGTCGAAAATGTCAAAAAATCACGTAAGGGGGGGTAGTGTCGAAAATACCGAAAAAAAAAGGTACGGGGTGGTATGTCAAAAAATTACCTAAGGGGTGTTAGTATGTCGAAAATGACAAAAAAATTACGTAAGGGGGGGTAGTGTGTCGAAAATGTAAAAAAAAAAACATTTGTCGAAAATGTCAAAATATCACGTAAGGGGGGGGTAGTGTCGAAAATACCGAAAAAAAAGGTACGGGGTGGTATGTCAAAAAATTACCTAAGGGGTGTTAATATGTCGAAAATGACAAAAAAATTACGTAAGGGGGGGTAGTGTGTCGAAAATGTAAAACAAAAACATTTGTCGAAAATGTCAAAAAATCACGTAAGGGGGGGTAGTGTCGAAAATACCGAAAAAAAAAAGGTACGGGGTGGTATGTCAAAAAATTACCTAAGGGGCGTTAGTATGTCGAAAATGACAAAAAAATTACGTAAGGGGGGGGTAGTGTGTCGAAAATGTAAAAAAAAAAACATTTGTCGAAACTGTCAAAAAATCACGTAAGGGGGGGTAGTGTCGAAAATACCGAAAAAAAAAAGGTACGTGGTGGTATGTCAAAAAAATTACCTAAGGGGTGTTAGTATGTCGAAAATGTCAAAAAAATCACGTAAGGGGGGGGTAGTGTGTCGAAAATTTAAAAGAAAAAACATGTTTCGAAAATGTCAAAAAATCAGGTAAGGGGGGGGTAGTGTCGAAAATACCGAAAAAAAAGGTACGGGGTGGTATGTCAAAAAATTACCTAAGGGGTGTTAGTATGTCGAAAATGTCCAAAAATCACGTAAGGGGGGGGTAGTGTGTCGAAAATTTAAAAGAAAAAAACATGTTTCGAAAATGTCAAAAAATCACGTAAGGGGGGGTAGTGTCGAAAATACCGAAAAAAAAAGGTACGGGGTGGTATGTCAAAAAATTACCTAAGGGGTGTTAGTATGTCGAAAATGACAAAAAAAATTACGTAAGGGGGGGTAGTGTGTCGAAAATTTAAAAGAAAAAACATGTTTCGAAAATGTCAAAAAATCACGTAAGGGGGGGTAGTGTCGAAAATACCGAAAAAAAAAGGTACGGGGTGGTATGTCAAAAAATTACCTAAGGGGTGTTAGTATGTCGAAAATGACAAAAAAATTACGTAAGGGGGGGTAGTGTGTCGAAAATTTAAAAGAAAAAACATGTTTCGAAAATGTCAAAAAATCACGTAAGGGGGGGTAGTGTCGAAAATGTAAAAAAAAAACATTTGTCGAAAATGTCAAAAAATCACGTAAGGGGGGGGTAGTGTCGAAAATGTAAAAAAAAAACATTTGTCGAAAATGTCAAAAAATCACGTAAGGGGGGGTAGTGTCGAAAATGTAAAAAAAAAACATTTGTCGAAAATGTCAAAAAATCACGTAAGGGGGGGTAGTGTGTCGAAAATGTAAAAAAAAAAACATTTGTCGAAAATGTCAAAAAATCACGTAAGGGGGGGGTAGTGTCGAAAATGTAAAAAAAAAACCATATGTCAAAAATGTCAAAAAATCACGTAAGGGGGGGTAGTGTGTCGAAAATGTAAAAAAAAAACATTTGTCGAAAATGTCAAAAAATCACGTAAGGGTGGGGGTAGTGTGTCGAAAATGTAAAAAAAAAAAAAACATGTCGAAAATGTCAAAAAATCACGTAAGGGGGGGGGTAGTGTCGAAAATACCGAAAAAAAAGGTACGGGGTGGTATGTCAAAAAATTACCTAAGGGGTGTTAGTATGTCGAAAATGACAAAAAAAATTACGTAAGGGGGGGTAGTGTGTCGAAAATGTAAAAAAAAAACATATGTCGAAAATGTCAAAAAATCACGTAAGGGGGGGTAGTGTCGAAAATACCGAAAAAAAAAAGGTACGGGGTGGTTATGTCAAAAAATTACCTAAGGGGTGTTAGTATGTCGAAAATGACAAAAAAATTACGTAAGGGGGGGTAGTGTGTCGAAAATGTAAAAAAAAAAACATATGTCGAAAATGTCAAAAAATCACGTAAGGGGGGGGTAGTGTCGAAAATACCGAAAAAAAAAGGTACGGGGTGGTATGTCAAAAAATTACCTAAGGGGTGTTAGTATGTCGAAAATGACAAAAAAATTACGTAAGGGGGGGTAGTGTGTCAAAAATGTAAAAAAAAAAACATATGTCGAAAATGTCAAAAAATCACGTAAGGGGGGGGAGTGTCGAAAATACCGAAAAAAAAAAGGTACGGGGGTGGTATGTCAAAAAATTACCTAAGGGGTGTTAGTATGTCGAAAATGTCAAAAAATTACGTAAGGGGGGGGTAGTGTGTCGAAAATGTAAAAAAAAAAACATATGTCGAAAATGTCAAAAAAATAACGTAAGGGGGGGTAGTGTCGAAAATACCGAAAAAAAAGGTACGGGGTGGTATGTCAAAAAATTACCTAAGGGGTGTTAGTATGTCGAAAATGTCAAAAAATCACGTAAGGGGGGGGTAGTGTGTCGAAAATTTAAAAGAAAAAAACATGTTTCGAAAATGTCAAAAAAATCACGTAAGGGGGGGTAGTGTCGAAAATACCGAAAAAAAAAGGTACGGGGTGGTATGTCAAAAAATTACCTAAGGGGTGTTAGTATGTCGAAAATGTCAAAAAATCACGTAAGGGGGGGTAGTGTGTCGAAAATGTAAAAAAAAAAAACATTTGTCGAAAATGTCAAAAAAATCACGTAAGGGGGGGTAGTGTGTCGAAAATTTAAAAAGAAAAAACATGTTTCGAAAAATGTAAAAAAAATCACGTAAGGGGGGGTAGCGTGTCGAAAATTTAAAAGAAAAAAACATGTTTCCGAAAATGTCAAAAAATCACGTAAGGGGGGTTAGTGTCGAAAAATACCGAAAAAAAAAGGTACGGGGTGGTATGTCAAAAAATTACCTAAGGGGTGTTAGTATGTCGAAAATGTCAAAAAAATCACGTAAGGGGGGGTAGCGTGTCGAAAATTTAAAAGAAAAAACATGTTTCGAAAATGTCAAAAAAATCACGTAAGGGGGGGTAGTGTCGAAAATACCGAAAAAAAAAGGTACGGGGTGGTATGTCAAAAAATTACCTAAGGGGTATTAGTATGTCGAAAATGACAAAAAAAATTACGTAAGGGGGGGTAGTGTGTCAAAAATGTAAAAAAAAAAAACATATGTCGAAAATGTCAAAAAATCACGTAAGGGGGGGTAGTGTCGAAAATACCGAAAAAAAAAAGGTACGGGGTGGTATGTCAAAAAATTACCTAAGGGGTGTTAGTATGTCGAAAATGTCAAAAAAATCACGTAAGGGGGGGTAGTGTGTCGAAAATTTAAAAGAAAAAACATGTTTCGAAAATGTCAAAAAAATCACGTAAGGGGGGGTAGTGTCGAAAATACCGAAAAAAAAAGGTACGGGGTGGTATGTCAAAAAATTACCTAAGGGGTGTTAGTATGTCGAAAATGACAAAAAA
>NW_028283158.1:5000-20000 GCF_059441175.1 Urocampus carinirostris
GGACACGGGTCGCGCGCCACCCGCCGGGCGGACCGGCGGAATGTCGCGGAGGGCCCGAGCCTCGCCCGCGCGGACCGGGTTCTCGCGCCACCCGCCGGACGGACCGGCGGAATGTCGCGGAGGGCCCGGCCCGCGTCCGATCGATTGGAAAGCGCCGCTCAGACAGGCGTGGCCCCGGGGTAAAACCGGGGCCGCAATGTGCGTTCAAAGTGTCGATGATCAATGTGTCCTGCAAATCACATTAGTTCTCGCAGCTAGCTGCGTTCTTCATCGACGCACGAGCCGAGTGATCCACCGCTAAGAGTCGTACGTTTGGGCCCTTTTACGTCCGCCCGGGACGATCGGAGACAAATTCACGACAGGGTTTGTACCGGAGACGAACGCGCCGCGGGTGCCGTTCGGTCGCTCCCGCGAGCGAGCCCCTAACCCGCGGCGCGGTTACCGACGGGCGCGATACGCGCGACGCCGCGACGAGCCGAGCGGGTCGGGCGCGCGGCGCTGAGGCCGGCGCCCGGCGTCTCCCGCTCGGGGCCGCGACGGCGCCCGAGACGTGCGTCGGCCCGGGTAGGTCGGGCGCTCGGCGCTGAGGCCGGCGCCCGGCGTCTCCCGCTCGGGCCTGACACGACTCGGCGACCGGACTCGCCGGGTAGGTCGGGGGCTCGGCGCTGAGGCCGGCCCCCGGCGTCTCCTACCCGGACCCCGGAAGGCCATCCGACTTGGAAGCCCCGCCGCGCCGCGAAGCGACGCTTTGGGTGTTGCTACCCGTCAGCGAGTGGGTTTGGTTTACAAGGGCGGCGCGACCGCGCTGACACCGAGGGGGGACTGGCCCCCGACCCGGCCGCGGCCTGCCCGGACTATGGATGGACAGAGGAGACCGCGGCGGACCGCGCGGAACCGAACCCCCGGTGTCCGGAGCCCCGGGAGGGACTCCGGTGTCCGGGGGCCGGCCCACGCGCGCGCTACGCGGCCCCTCGAGGGCTCCGGCCGACGGACGCGTTTGGCCGGGGAAAAAGGTAGCCGGTGGGAGCACCGTTTCGTCGCCCTGAACCTTCGTCTCGGGCGGGCGTCCCGACGCCGCCGCCATACGGCCGTTGTGATCCGTGCGGGGATCCGCTTGCTCGGCGACCCTCGCCGAGAGCAGCCCCGCGCCGCACGGACACGCGACACCGACGGGCGGACGGACGCCGGGGCGCCGGCCCGAACCGTTACCTTTAAAGGACGGGAGGTCGTCGAGGCGAGTGCCGCCCCGGAAGCGCGCGCCGGAAGCGCGAGAACCGCGCCGAGCTAGGGTCGTCGGCAGAGGGGGATTCCCCGGTTACGGGGGTCCCGCGCACGGCCGCCGCCTTTCGCCCGTCGCTGGCGGTCGCCTGTCGTCGCGCCGCGCCGCGCTACTGGGGTCGTCGGACGAGCGCGCTACCCCGCTCGCACGGAGGTAGCGCGACATCGCCCGCCGCCTTTTCTCGCGTCGCGCCGCGCCGCGTGGCGCCCGCCGAACTCGCTCCGACGCGCGGCCCGGGAGTGACCCGCGCCGCGCCCCCCGTCCCGTCCCGTCCCGGTCTACCCTCTTCCTCCGCCTGCGACGACCCGCCGCCCTCGGCGTCTGGCTCGTCGGGGGTGTACCGAGGCGGATCTGCTGCCGCTCGTACGTTAATGATCCTTCTGCAGGTTCACCTACAGAAACCTTGTTACGACTTTTACTTCCTCTAGATAGTCAAGTTCGACCGTCTTCTGGCACACCGCCGGAGCCGGGGCCGGCCCCGGCGGGGACTATCCGAGGACCTCACTAAGCCATCCGATCGGTAGTAGCGACGGGCGGTGTGTACAAAGGGCAGGGACTTAATCAACGCAGGCTAATGACCCGCGCTTACTGGGAATTCCTCGTTGGTGGGAAATAATTGCAATCCCCAGGCCCTGTCACGAGCGGGGTTCATAGGATTACCCGCGCCTGCCGGCGCGGGGATAGACGACGCGCTTATACGCTCAGTGTGGCGCGCGTGCAGCCCCGGACATCTAAGGGCATCACAGACCTGTTATTGCTCATTCTCGTGTGGCTGAGAGCCACTTGTCCCTCTAAGAAGTTTTCTGCCGCCGACCGCGCGGGGGGCCGCGGTACTATTTAGTATGTTTGAGTCTCGTTCGTTATCGGAATTAACCAGACAAATCGCTCCACCAACTACGAACGGCCATGCACCACCACCCACGGTATCGAGAAAGAGCCTTCAATCTGTCAATCCTTTCCGTGTCCGGGCCGGGTGAGGTTTCCCGTGTTGAGTCAAATTAAGCCGCATGCTCCACTCCTGGTGGTGCCCTTCCGTCAATTCCTTTAAGTTTCAGCTTTGCAACAATACTCCCCCCGGAACCCAGACACTTGGTCGGTTTCCCGGGTGCTGCTCGGCGGGTCATGGGAATAACGCCGCCGGATCGCGAGTCGGCATCGTTTATGGTCGGAACTAGGACGGTATCTGATCGTCTTCGAACCTCCGACTTTCGTTCTTGATTAATGAAAACATTCTTGGCAAATGCTTTCGCTCTCGTCCGTCTTGCGCCGGTCCAAGAATTTCACCTCTAGCGGCGCAGTACGAATGCCCCCGGCCGTCCCTCTTAATCATGGCCCCAGTTCATGACAACCCACAAAATAGAACCGGAGTCCTATTCCATTATTCCCAGCTGCGATATGCAGGGGCGGCCGTGTGGCCTGCTTTGAACACTCTAATTTCCTCAAAGTAAACGCTTCGGGCCCCGCGAGTGACACCCAGCGAAGGGCATCACGGGGGCTTTTGCCGAGAGGCAGGGGCTGGGACAGACGGATGCACGCCTCGCGGCGGACCGTCAGCTCGCGTCCCGGGGTCCAACTAGGAGCTTTTTAACTGCAGCAACTTTAAAATACGCTATTGGAGCTGGAATTACCGCGGCTGCTGGCACCAGACTTGCCCTCCAATGGATGCTGGCCGATGGGTTTGTGTTCGGCTCATTCCAATTACGGAGACTCGAACGAGTCCCGTATTGTTATTTTTCGTCACTACCTCCCCGTGTCGGGAGTGGGTAATTTGCGCGCCTGCTGCCTTCCTTGGATGTGGTAGCCGTTTCTCATGCTCCCTCTCCGGAATCGAACCCTGATTCCCCGTTACCCGTGGTCACCATGGTAGGCGCAGAGTCTACCATCGAAAGTTGATAGGGCAGACATTCGAATGAGTCGTCGCCGCCTCGGGTGGGCGAGCGATCGGCACGAGGTTATCCTGAGTCAACACAAAGGGGGGGCCGGGCCGGCGGAACGAGGACCGGCGCGCGCGGAGCCGCCCGCGCCGCTTACGCCCCCGCCCGGAGAGGCGGAGGCCGGACGCGGGGGACGCGCGCGACGGCTGAGCCCCCGCCCGCCGGACACCGCGTGGGTTTTTGTGTCTGATAAATGCACGCGTCCCCGGGGCGAGGCCGGAGCCCCGCCCGCGAGTCGGCGCTCGTTTGCATGTATTAGCTCTGGATTTGCCACAGTTATCCAAGTAACGGTGGAGCGATCAAAGGAACCATAACTGATTTAATGAGCCGTTCGCAGTTTCACTGTACTGGCCATTCGTACTTAGACATGCATGGCTTAATCTTGAAAACAAGCATATGCTACTGGCAGGATCAACCAGAGTGCGTCTGCCGCCGGGGGGGCGCTGCTGGTGGCGGTGCGGCCCTGGTCCGGGACGAGGCTGTGGCTACAGCCGGGCCCGGGGGGCCGCGCGACACTCGTATACGTTCGGACGGGCTGACGAGCGGGTGTCGTGAAACGATGTTTCGCGCGGAGCCCTAGCACGCGTGGCGTCGGGCTCCGCGACGGTCGGACGTCTGGGTGTGGCTCGAGACGGAAGCTCGACCTCGGTTCGTCTTGGTTCTGCCGCCAAAAGGTTCACGCCGAGGCATGGTTTCGCAAGAGGGCCCCGCGAGTGCCAGCCGTGGATCCCGCCTCACTCGTAACTCGTATCGGATTCGTCCGGCCTCACTTTCGTTCGCACATCGGACAGTTATACGTGTGCTTTAGTAGCTTCCGTTCCCTCTTAGTGAGGCCGTCCGTACGTACCGCCCCAGCTCTTTCTGAGGCGGGTATCCACTCGGCTCGGGGGGGCCCAACGTTTGCCTAGTATCCTCGGCGCTGGAGCTTGACCCGCAAAGCCGGAGGAGCCGCACGCCCGAACACCGGCTTGCGCCGGCCGACGTGGGCCCTCCGAGGCGGGTCTCGTGTGCCAATCGCTCAGTTGGGGAACCGGCAGGCCCGTGGGCCGACGCCGGCTCACCCGGGGGTGAAGGGTGCTTCGATGGAGGCCCCCTGTCAGCCTCCGCGGAAGTCCGGCTTCAATACTTTAAAGTTTGAAAAACTTAGACATTTTTCGAGAACCGGAGCTTAGAGGGGTACATGCAAAAGCCAGGGCCGCGGGAAGCGCCCTAAATACTTCAATACTTTAAAATTTGAAAAACTTAGAAATTTTTCGAGAACCGGCATCTTCCCTCGGTAATTGCGAGATGCGAGGCCGCCCCTAGCCTCTGCTCTGTCGGACTCAATGGTCACGGGTGGCCGCTGATTAGCCCTGGTGCTCACCTCTCAAAATTGCGAGTCCCTAATATAATTCTGGCTGTCGGCTGGAGAAGGGGGTATAAAATCGGCACTTGAGGGAACGCCGGGCCCTCAAGTTCGGGGCCCTCTAGCGGATTTTTGAGGTACTGCACTCCCATTGGAAATGCATGGGCGCTCCGTCCACTACCATGTAATTCCCTCACAATATCTGCCCCTGCGTGGCCGCGGGATGCTACTGCAGCCCCGTTGGTAATGAATGGGCCTTTCGGAGGCCATAAATACAGCGCCGCTGCATGGATTTTGGCGGTACTGCTGCTGTCGCTGAAAATACATGGACCCGTCTGAATGAATGGGCCTTTCGGAGGCCATAAACTCAGCGCCTCTGCATGGATTTTGGCGGTACTGCGGCTGTCGCTGAAAATACATGGACCCGTCTGAATGAATGGGCCTTTCGGAGGCCATAAATCCAGCGCCGCTGCATGGATTTTGGCGGTACTGCGGCTGTCGCTGAAAATACATGGACCCGTCTGAATGAATGGACAAAATATAAATCAGACACTACAGAACACAAGCATAATCCAAGATTACAAAATCATCTCAGCCTTTAAAAGAAACAAAAACCTGAAAGACTACTTAGTAAAAAGTAAATTACCAGAAATCAACATAACACAAACGCAGGGCCCCACATTCTACAAACAAGCCACCACAGTTAGGAACACCGTCACCAACACAAACTACCTAATTAAACAAACAATCACACCTGCTACGGAAAACTGAAAATACATGGACCCGTCTGAATGTATGGGCCTTTCAGAGGCCATAAACTCAGCCAGCGCCGGGCCAGTGTTTGGGGTATTGTGCCCGCCACTAGTGGCTGAATACATAATAATAATAATAATAATAATAATTCCCTTGTATTGTCATTCTGTGTAACAATGTACACAGAACGAAATGTCGATTGCACTGGGCTAGTGTTGAGGGAACGTCGGGCCCTCAAGTTCGGTGGCTTGGAGCGGATTTTTGAGGTACTGCACTCCCATTGGAAATGCATGGGCGCTCCGTCCACTACCATGTAATTCCCTCACAATATCTGCCCCTGCGTGGCCGCGGGATGCTACTGCAGCCCCGTTGGTAATGAATGGGCCTTTCGGAGGCCATAAATACAGCGCCGCTGCATGGATTTTGGCGGTACTGCTGCTGTCGCTGAAAATACATGGACCCGTCTGAATGAATGGGCCTTTCGGAGGCCATAAACTCAGCGCCTCTGCATGGATTTTGGCGGTACTGCGGCTGTCGCTGAAAATACATGGACCCGTCTGAATGAATGGGCCTTTCGGAGGCCATAAATCCAGCGCCGCTGCATGGATTTTGGCGGTACTGCGGCTGTCGCTGAAAATACATGGACCCGTCTGAATGAATGGACAAAATATAAATCAGACACTACAGAACACAAGCATAATCCAAGATTACAAAATCATCTCAGCCTTTAAAAGAAACAAAAACCTGAAAGACTACTTAGTAAAAAGTAAATTACCAGAAATCAACATAACACAAACGCAGGGCCCCACATTCTACAAACAAGCCACCACAGTTAGGAACACCGTCACCAACACAAACTACCTAATTAAACAAACAATCACACCTGCTACGGAAAACTGAAAATACATGGACCCGTCTGAATGTATGGGCCTTTCAGAGGCCATAAACTCAGCCAGCGCCGGGCCAGTGTTTGGGGTATTGTGCCCGCCACTAGTGGCTGAATACATAATAATAATAATAATAATAATAATTCCCTTGTATTGTCATTCTGTGTAACAATGTACACAGAACGAAATGTCGATTGCACTGGGCTAGTGTTGAGGGAACGTCGGGCCCTCAAGTTCGGTGGCTTGGAGCGGATTTTTGAGGTACTGCACTCCCATTGGAAATGCATGGGCGCTCCGTCCACTACCATGTAATTCCCTCACAATATCTGCCCCTGCGTGGCCGCGGGATGCTACTGCAGCCCCGTTGGTAATGAATGGGCCTTTCGGAGGCCATAAATACAGCGCCGCTGCATGGATTTTGGCGGTACTGCTGCTGTCGCTGAAAATACATGGACCCGTCTGAATGAATGGGCCTTTCGGAGGCCATAAACTCAGCGCCTCTGCATGGATTTTGGCGGTACTGCGGCTGTCGCTGAAAATACATGGACCCGTCTGAATGAATGGGCCTTTCGGAGGCCATAAATTCAGCGCCGCTGCATGGATTTTGGCGGTACTGCGGCTGTCGCTGAAAATACATGGACCCGTCTGAATGAATGGACAAAATATAAATCAGACACTACAGAACACAAGCATAATCCAAGATTACAAAATCATCTCAGCCTTTAAAAGAAACAAAAACCTGAAAGACTACTTAGTAAAAAGTAAATTACCAGAAATCAACATAACACAAACGCAGGGCCCCACATTCTACAAACAAGCCACCACAGTTAGGAACACCGTCACCAACACAAACTACCTAATTAAACAAACAATCACACCTGCTACGGAAAACTGAAAATACATGGACCCGTCTGAATGTATGGGCCTTTCGGAGGCCATAAACTCAGCCAGCGCCGGGCCAGTGTTTGGGGTATTGTGCCCGCCACTAGTGGCTGAATACATAATAATAATAATAATAATAATAATAATTCCCTTGTATTGTCATTCTGTGTAACAATGTACACAGAACGAAATGTCGATTGCACTGGGCTAGTGTTGAGGGAACGTCGGGCCCTCAAGTTCGGTGGCTTGGAGCGGATTTTTGAGGTACTGCACTCCCATTGGAAATGCATGGGCGCTCCGTCCACTACCATGTAATTCCCTCACAATATCTGCCCCTGCGTGGCCGCGGGATGCTACTGCAGCCCCGTTGGTAATGAATGGGCCTTTCGGAGGCCATAAATACAGCGCCGCTGCATGGATTTTGGCGGTACTGCTGCTGTCGCTGAAAATACATGGACCCGTCTGAATGAATGGGCCTTTCGGAGGCCATAAACTCAGCGCCTCTGCATGGATTTTGGCGGTACTGCGGCTGTCGCTGAAAATACATGGACCCGTCTGAATGAATGGGCCTTTCGGAGGCCATAAATCCAGCGCCGCTGCATGGATTTTGGCGGTACTGCGGCTGTCGTTGAAAATACATGGACCCGTCTGAATGAATGGGCCTTTCGGATTCCATAAACCCAGCGCCGCTGCATGGATTTTGGCGGTACTGCGGCTGTCGCTGAAAATACATGGACCCGTCTGAATGAATGGGCCTTTCGGAGGCCATAAACTCAGCGCCGCTGCATGGATTTTGGCGGTACTGCGGCTGTCGCTGAAAATACATGGACCCGTCTGAATGAATGGACAAAATATAAATCAGACACTACAGAACACAAGCATAATCCAAGATTACAAAATCATCTCAGCCTTTAAAAGAAACAAAAACCTGAAAGACTACTTAGTAAAAAGTAAATTACCAGAAATCAACATAACACAAACGCAGGGCCCCACATTCTACAAACAAGCCACCACAGTTAGGAACACCGTCACCAACACAAACTACCTAATTAAACAAACAATCACACCTGCTACGGAAAACTGAAAATACATGGACCCGTCTGAATGTATGGGCCTTTCGGAGGCCATAAACTCAGCCAGCGCCGGGCCAGTGTTTGGGGTATTGTGCCCGCCACTAGTGGCTGAATACATAATAATAATAATAATAATAATAATAATTCCCTTGTATTGTCATTCTGTGTAACAATGTACACAGAACGAAATGTCGATTGCACTGGGCTAGTGTTGAGGGAACGTCGGGCCCTCAAGTTCGGTGGCTTGGAGCGGATTTTTGAGGTACTGCACTCCCATTGGAAATGCATGGGCGCTCCGTCCACTACCATGTAATTCCCTCACAATATCTGCCCCTGCGTGGCCGCGGGATGCTACTGCAGCCCCGTTGGTAATGAATGGGCCTTTCGGAGGCCATAAATACAGCGCCGCTGCATGGATTTTGGCGGTACTGCTGCTGTCGCTGAAAATACATGGACCCGTCTGAATGAATGGGCCTTTCGGAGGCCATAAACTCAGCGCCTCTGCATGGATTTTGGCGGTACTGCGGCTGTCGCTGAAAATACATGGACCCGTCTGAATGAATGGGCCTTTCGGAGGCCATAAATCCAGCGCCGCTGCATGGATTTTGGCGGTACTGCGGCTGTCGCTGAAAATACATGGACCCGTCTGAATGTATGGGCCTTTCGGAGGCCATATACTCAGCTGAAGGTTGAGAACTTGGCTAGTGTTTGGGGACTTGTGCCCGCCACTAGTGGCTGAAATCCGGGCCGGTGTTTGGGGAATTGTGCGCGTATTATCGGGCCGGTGTTTGGGGATATGCGCGCGTATTATCGGACCGGTGTTTGGGGAATCGTGCCCGCCACTAGTGGCTGAATCCCGGGCTAGTGTTGGGGGACTTGTGCCCGCCAATAGTGGCTGAAATCCGCGCCGGTGTTTGGGGAATTGTGCGCGTATTATCGGGCCGGTGTTTGGGGATATGCGCGCGTATTATCGGACCGGTGTTTGGGGATTTGTGCCCGCCACTAGTGGCTGAGAACTTGGCTAGTGTTTGGGGACTTGTGCCCGCCACTAGTGGCTGAAATCCGGGCCGGTGTTTGGGGAATTGTGCGCGTATTATCGGGCCGGTGTTTGGGGATATGCGCGCGTATTATCGGACCGGTGTTTGGGGAATCGTGCCCGCCACTAGTGGCTGAATCCCGGGCTAGTGTTGGGGGACTTGTGCCCGCCAATAGTGGCTGAGAACTTGGCTAGTGTTGGGGGACTTGTGCCCGCCACTAGTGGCTGAAATCCGCGCCGGTGTTTGGGGAATTGTGCGCGTATTATCGGGCCGGTGTTTGGGGAATCGTGCCCGCCACTAGTGGCTGAATCCCGGGCTAGTGTTGGGGGACTTGTGCCCGCCAATAGTGGCTGAAATCCGCGCCGGTGTTTGGGGAATTGTGCGCGTATTATCGGGCCGGTGTTTGGGGATATGCGCGCGTATTATCGGACCGGTGTTTGGGGAATCGTGCCCGCCACTAGTGGCTGAATCCCGGGCTAGTGTTGGGGGACTTGTGCCCGCCAATAGTGGCTGAAATCCGCGCCGGTGTTTGGGGAATTGTGCGCGTATTATCGGGCCGGTGTTTGGGGATATGCGCGCGTATTATCGGACCGGTGTTTGGGGAATTGTGCCCGCCACTAGTGGCTGAGAACTGGGCTAGTGTTGGGGGACTTGTGCCCGCCACTAGTGGCTGAAATCCGGGCCGGTGTTTGGGGAATTGTGCGCGTATTATCGGGCCGGTGTTTGGGGATATGCGCGCGTATTATCGGGCCGGTGTTTGGGGATATGCGCGCGTATTATCGGACCGGTGTTTGGGGAATCGTGCCCGCCACTAGTGGCTGAATCCCGGGCTAGTGTTGGGGGACTTGTGCCCGCCAATAGTGGCTGAAATCCGCGCCGGTGTTTGGGGAATTGTGCGCGTATTATCGGGCCGGTGTTTGGGGATATGCGCGCGTATTATCGGACCGGTGTTTGGGGAATCGTGCCCGCCACTAGTGGCTGAATCCCGGGCTAGTGTTGGGGGACTTGTGCCCGCCAATAGTGGCTGAAATCCGCGCCGGTGTTTGGGGAATTGTGCGCGTATTATCGGGCCGGTGTTTGGGGATATGCGCGCGTATTATCGGACCGGTGTTTGGGGAATTGTGCCCGCCACTAGTGGCTGAATCCCGGGCTAGTGTTGGGGGACTTGTGCCCGCCACTAGTGGCTGAAATCCGCGCCGGTGTTTGGGGAATTGTGCGCGTATTATCGGGCCGGTGTTTGGGGATATGCGCGCGTATTATCGGACCGGTGTTTGGGGAATCGTGCCCGCCACTAGTGGCTGAATCCCGGGCTAGTGTTGGGGGACTTGTGCCCGCCAATAGTGGCTGAAATCCGCGCCGGTGTTTGGGGAATTGTGCGCGTATTATCGGGCCGGTGTTTGGGGATATGCGCGCGTATTATCGGACCGGTGTTTGGGGAATTGTGCCCGCCACTAGTGGCTGAGAACTGGGCTAGTGTTGGGGGACTTGTGCCCGCCACTAGTGGCTGAAATCCGGGCCGGTGTTTGGGGAATTGTGCGCGTATTATCGGGCCGGTGTTTGGGGATATGCGCGCGTATTATCGGGCCGGTGTTTGGGGATATGCGCGCGTATTATCGGACCGGTGTTTGGGGAATCGTGCCCGCCACTAGTGGCTGAATCCCGGGCTAGTGTTGGGGGACTTGTGCCCGCCAATAGTGGCTGAAATCCGCGCCGGTGTTTGGGGAATTGTGCGCGTATTATCGGGCCGGTGTTTGGGGATATGCGCGCGTATTATCGGACCGGTGTTTGGGGAATCGTGCCCGCCACTAGTGGCTGAATCCCGGGCTAGTGTTGGGGGACTTGTGCCCGCCAATAGTGGCTGAAATCCGCGCCGGTGTTTGGGGAATTGTGCGCGTATTATCGGGCCGGTGTTTGGGGATATGCGCGCGTATTATCGGACCGGTGTTTGGGGAATTGTGCCCGCCACTAGTGGCTGAGAACTTGGCTAGTGTTTGGGGACTTGTGCCCGCCACTAGTGGCTGAAATCCGGGCCGGTGTTTGGGGAATTGTGCGCGTATTATCGGGCCAGTGTTTGGGGATATGCGCGCGTATTATCGGACCGGTGTTTGGGGAATCGTGCCCGCCACTAGTGGCTGAATCCCGGGCTAGTGTTGGGGGACTTGTGCCCGCCAATAGTGGCTGAGAACTTGGCTAGTGTTGGGGGACTTGTGCCCGCCACTAGTGGCTGAAATCCGCGCCGGTGTTTGGGGAATTGTGCGCGTATTATCGGGCCGGTGTTTGGGGAATCGTGCCCGCCACTAGTGGCTGAATCCCGGGCTAGTGTTGGGGGACTTGTGCCCGCCAATAGTGGCTGAAATCCGCGCCGGTGTTTGGGGAATTGTGCGCGTATTATCGGGCCGGTGTTTGGGGATATGCGCGCGTATTATCGGACCGGTGTTTGGGGAATCGTGCCCGCCACTAGTGGCTGAATCCCGGGCTAGTGTTGGGGGACTTGTGCCCGCCAATAGTGGCTGAAATCCGCGCCGGTGTTTGGGGAATTGTGCGCGTATTATCGGGCCGGTGTTTGGGGATATGCGCGCGTATTATCGGGCCGGTGTTTGGGGATATGCGCGCGTATTATCGGACCGGTGTTTGGGGAATCGTGCCCGCCACTAGTGGCTGAATCCCGGGCTAGTGTTGGGGGACTTGTGCCCGCCAATAGTGGCTGAAATCCGCGCCGGTGTTTGGGGAATTGTGCGCGTATTATCGGGCCGGTGTTTGGGGATATGCGCGCGTATTATCGGACCGGTGTTTGGGGAATCGTGCCCGCCACTAGTGGCTGAATCCCGGGCTAGTGTTGGGGGACTTGTGCCCGCCAATAGTGGCTGAAATCCGCGCCGGTGTTTGGGGAATTGTGCGCGTATTATCGGGCCGGTGTTTGGGGATATGCGCGCGTATTATCGGACCGGTGTTTGGGGAATTGTGCCCGCCACTAGTGGCTGAGAACTGGGCTAGTGTTGGGGGACTTGTGCCCTCCAATAGTGGCTGAAATCCGGGCTAGTGTTGAGGGACTTGTGCCCGCCAATAGTGGCTGAAATCCGCGCCGGTGTTTGGGGAATTGTGCGCGTATTATCGGGCCGGTGTTTGGGGATATGCGCGCGTATTATCGGACCGGTGTTTGGGGAATCGTGCCCGCCACTAGTGGCTGAGAACTTGGCTAGTGTTTGGGGACTTGTGCCCGCCACTAGTGGCTGAAATCCGCGCCGGTGTTTGGGGAATTGTGCGCGTATTATCGGGCCGGTGTTTGGGGATATGCGCGCGTATTATCGGACCGGTGTTTGGGGAATTGTGCCCGCCACTAGTGGCTGAGAACTTGGCTAGTGTTTGGGGACTTGTGCCCGCCACTAGTGGCTGAAATCCGGGCCGGTGTTTGGGGAATTGTGCGCGTTTTATCGGGCCGGTGTTTGGGGATATGCGCGCGTATTATCGGACCGGTGTTTGGGGAATCGTGCCCGCCACTAGTGGCTGAATCCCGGGCTAGTGTTGGGGGACTTGTGCCCGCCAATAGTGGCTGAATCCCGGGCTAGTGTTGGGGGACTTGTGCCCGCCAATAGTGGCTGAAATCCGCGCCGGTGTTTGGGGAATTGTGCGCGTATTATCGGGCCGGTGTTTGGGGATATGCGCGCGTATTATCGGACCGGTGTTTGGGGAATTGTGCCCGCCACTAGTGGCTGAGAACTTGGCTAGTGTTTGGGGACTTGTGCCCGCCACTAGTGGCTGAAATCCGGGCCGGTGTTTGGGGAATTGTGCGCGTATTATCGGGCCGGTGTTTGGGGATATGCGCGCGTATTATCGGACCGGTGTTTGGGGAATCGTGCCCGCCACTAGTGGCTGAATCCCGGGCTAGTGTTGGGGGACTTGTGCCCGCCAATAGTGGCTGAAATCCGCGCCGGTGTTTGGGGAATTGTGCGCGTATTATCGGGCCGGTGTTTGGGGATATGCGCGCGTATTATCGGACCGGTGTTTGGGGAATCGTGCCCGCCACTAGTGGCTGAGAACTTGGCTAGTGTTTGGGGACTTGTGCCCGCCACTAGTGGCTGAAATCCGCGCCGGTGTTTGGGGAATTGTGCGCGTATTATCGGGCCGGTGTTTGGGGATATGCGCGCGTATTATCGGACCGGTGTTTGGGGAATTGTGCCCGCCACTAGTGGCTGAGAACTTGGCTAGTGTTTGGGGACTTGTGCCCGCCACTAGTGGCTGAAATCCGGGCCGGTGTTTGGGGAATTGTGCGCGTATTATCGGGCCGGTGTTTGGGGATATGCGCGCGTATTATCGGGCCGGTGTTTGGGGATATGCGCGCGTATTATCGGACCGGTGTTTGGGGACTTGTGCCCGCCACTAGTGGCTGAATCCCGGGCTAGTGTTGGGGGACTTGTGCCCGCCAATAGTGGCTGAAATCTGCGCCGGTGTTTGGGGAATTGTGCGCGTATTATCGGGCCGGTGTTTGGGGATATGCGCGCGTATTATCGGACCGGTGTTTGGGGAATTGTGCCCGCCACTAGTGGCTGAGAACTTGGCTAGTGTTTGGGGACTTGTGCCCGCCACTAGTGGCTGAAATCCGGGCCGGTGTTTGGGGAATTGCGCGCGTATTATCGGGCCGGTGTTTGGGGATATGCGCGCGTATTATCGGACCGGTGTTTGGGGAATTGTGCCCGCCACTAGTGGCTGAGAACTTGGCTAGTGTTTGGGGACTTGTGCCCGCCACTAGTGGCTGAAATCCGGGCCGGTGTTTGGGGAATTGTGCGCGTTTTATCGGGCCGGTGTTTGGGGATATGCGCGCGTATTATCGGACCGGTGTTTGGGGATATGCGCGCGTATTATCGGACCGGTGTTTGGGGAATTGTGCCCGCCACTAGTGGCTGAATCCCGGGCTAGTGTTGGGGGACTAGTGGTCGTAAAACCGGGCCGGTGTTTGGGGACTTATAGGCCGACACTAGTGGCTCAAAACCGGGCTGCCGTTTGGGGACTTGTCGGGCCAACATTGGCTTGCAGCACTTGGAAAATTGCACTAAGTCCGATTGTCGGGTCACCAGGGGCTCGTGGGACTTAGAATTTGTGCCACTCCCCGGCCAGTGTTTGGGGACTGGCTGCCGCCTCCTGTGGGCCGGTCCCCGGCTGGTGTTTGGGGACCGGCTGCCGCCTCCTGTGGGCCGGTCCCCGGCTGGTGTTTGGGGACCGGCTGCCGCCTCCTGTGGGCCGGTCCCCGGCCGGTGTTTGGGGACCGGCTGCCGCCTCTTGTGGGCCGGTCCCCGGCTGGTGTTTGGGGACCGGCTGCCGCCTCCTGTGGGCCGGTCCCCGGCCGGTGTTTGGGGACCGGCTGCCGCCTCTTGTGGGCCGGTCCCCGGCTGGTGTTTGGGGACCGGCTGCCGCCTCCTGTGGGCCGGTCCCCGGCCGGTGTTTGGGGACCGGCTGCCGCCTCTTGTGGGCCGGTCCCCGGCTGGTGTTTGGGGACCGGCTGCCGCCTCCTGTGGGCCGGTCCCCGGCCGGTGTTTGGGGACCGGCTGCCGCCTCTTGTGGGCCGGTCCCCGGCTGGTGTTTGGGGACCGGCTGCCGCCTCTTGTGGGCCGGTCCCCGGCTGGTGTTTGGGGACTGGCTGCCGCCTCTTGTGGTTCGTCTCCTGGCTTGCGTTTGGGGACTGGCTGCCGCCTCTTGTGGGCCGGTCCCCGGCTGGTGTTTGGGGACTGGCTGCCGCCTCTTGTGGGCCGGTCCCCGGCTGGTGTTTGGGGACTGGCTGCCGCCTCTTGTGGTTCGTCTCCTGGCTTGCGTTTGGG
>NW_028283158.1:25000-27500 GCF_059441175.1 Urocampus carinirostris
GACCGACCGGCCGCCCTGGCGCCGCCGGGTTGAGTCCCCCGAGCAGACTGCGCGGGCCCCACCCGTTTACCTCTTAACGGTTTCACGCCCTGTTGAACTCTCTCTTCAAAGTTCTTTTCAACTTTCCCTCAAGGTACTTGTCGACTATCGGTCTCGTGCCAGTATTTAGCCTTAGATGGAGTTTACCACCCGCTTTGGGCTGCATTCACAAGCAACCCGACTCCGAGAAGGCCTCGCCCCGGCGAGCCGGGGGCCGCTACCGGCCTCACACCGTCCCTGGGCTGAGCCTCTATCAGAAGGACTCGGGCCCCCGAGCGGCGCCGGGCTAAAGCGGCCTTCCGTACGCCACATTTCCCTCGCCCTACCGCAGGGCGGGGATTCGGCGCTGGGCTTTTCCCTCTTCGCTCGCCGCTACTGAGGGAATCCTGGTTAGTTTCTTTTCCTCCGCTTAGTAATATGCTTAAATTCAGCGGGTCGTCTCGTCTGATCTGAGGGCGTGCGCGTAGAGCTGTGCGGTCGGGGCCGGCGCCGGGACCGGCGCCGCCGCCATACGGCCGTTGTGATCCGTGCGGGGATCCGCTTGCTCGGCGACCCTCGCCGAGAGCAGCCCCGCGCCGCACGGACACGCGACACCGACGGGCGGACGGACGCCGAGGCGCCGACCGGGACCTTTACCTGAGGAGGGCGCCGAGCGCCGCCGCCATACGGGCCGCCGCGCGGAGCCGCGCGCGCGGAGCACCTTCTCGGTATGCTAAGTACCAGCCGTACTCACCGGCAGCCGAGAAGCACCTCCGGACGCGCGGACGCGCGACACCGACGGGCGGACGGACACGGAGCGCCGCCCGAGTCTGTATTTGAGGGTACGAAGGGACGGGGGTCCCTGCGAAACCCCAGCCGCGGAGTGGGCGGGGACACGGGTCGCGCGCCACCCGCCGGGCGGACCGGCGGAATGTCGCGGAGGGCCCGAGCCTCGCCCGCGCGGACCGGGTTCTCGCGCCACCCGCCGGACGGACCGGCGGAATGTCGCGGAGGGCCCGGCCCGCGTCCGATCGATTGGAAAGCGCCGCTCAGACAGGCGTGGCCCCGGGGTAAAACCGGGGCCGCAATGTGCGTTCAAAGTGTCGATGATCAATGTGTCCTGCAAATCACATTAGTTCTCGCAGCTAGCTGCGTTCTTCATCGACGCACGAGCCGAGTGATCCACCGCTAAGAGTCGTACGTTTGGGCCCTTTTACGTCCGCCCGGGACGATCGGAGACAAATTCACGACAGGGTTTGTACCGGAGACGAACGCGCCGCGGGTGCCGTTCGGTCGCTCCCGCGAGCGAGCCCCTAACCCGCGGCGCGGTTACCGACGGGCGCGATACGCGCGACGCCGCGACGAGCCGAGCGGGTCGGGCGCGCGGCGCTGAGGCCGGCGCCCGGCGTCTCCCGCTCGGGGCCGCGACGGCGCCCGAGACGTGCGTCGGCCCGGGTAGGTCGGGCGCTCGGCGCTGAGGCCGGCGCCCGGCGTCTCCCGCTCGGCCGACCTGACACGACTCGGCGACCGGACTCGCCGGGTAGGTCGGGGGCTCGGCGCTGAGGCCGGCCCCCGGCGTCTCCTACCCGGACCCCGGAAGGCCATCCGACTTGGAAGCCCCGCCGCGCCGCGAAGCGACGCTTTGGGTGTTGCTACCCGTCAGCGAGTGGGTTTGGTTTACAAGGGCGGCGCGACCGCGCTGACACCGAGGGGGGACTGGCCCCCGACCCGGCCGCGGCCTGCCCGGACTATGGATGGACAGAGGAGACCGCGGCGGACCGCGCGGAACCGAACCCCCGGTGTCCGGAGCCCCGGGAGGGACTCCGGTGTCCGGGGGCCGGCCCACGCGCGCGCTACGCGGCCCCTCGAGGGCTCCGGCCGACGGACGCGTTTGGCCGGGGAAAAAGGTAGCCGGTGGGAGCACCGTTTCGTCGCCCTGAACCTTCGTCTCGGGCGGGCGTCCCGACGCCGCCGCCATACGGCCGTTGTGATCCGTGCGGGGATCCGCTTGCTCGGCGACCCTCGCCGAGAGCAGCCCCGCGCCGCACGGACACGCGACACCGACGGGCGGACGGACGCCGGGGCGCCGGCCCGAACCGTTACCTTTAAAGGACGGGAGGTCGTCGAGGCGAGTGCCGCCCCGGAAGCGCGCGCCGGAAGCGCGAGAACCGCGCCGAGCTAGGGTCGTCGGCATAGGGGGATTCCCCGGTTACGGGGGTCCCGCGCACGGCCGCCGCCTTTCGCCCGTCGCTGGCGGTCGCCTGTCGTCGCGCCGCGCCGCGCTACTGGGGTCGTCGGACGAGCGCGCTACCCCCGCTCGCACGGAGGTAGCGCGACATCGCCCGCCGCCTTTTCTCGCGTCGCGCCGCGCCGCGTGGCGCCCGCCGAACTCGCTCCGACGCGCGGCCCGGGAGTGACCCGCGCCGCGCCCCCCGTCCCGTCCCGTCCCGGTCTACCCTCTTCCTCCGCCTGCGACGACCCG
>NW_028283158.1:30000-40000 GCF_059441175.1 Urocampus carinirostris
AGGCGGGTATCCACTCGGCTCGGGGGGGCCCAACGTTTGCCTAGTATCCTCGGCGCTGGAGCTTGACCCGCAAAGCCGGAGGAGCCGCACGCCCGAACACCGGCTTGCGCCGGCCGACGTGGGCCCTCCGAGGCGGGTCTCGTGTGCCAATCGCTCAGTTGGGGAACCGGCAGGCCCGTGGGCCGACGCCGGCTCACCCGGGGGTGAAGGGTGCTTCGATGGAGGCCCCCTGTCAGCCTCCGCGGAAGTCCGGCTTCAATACTTTAAAGTTTGAAAAACTTAGACATTTTTCGAGAACCGGAGCTTAGAGGGGTACATGCAAAAGCCAGGGCCGCGGGAAGCGCCCTAAATACTTCAATACTTTAAAATTTGAAAAACTTAGAAATTTTTCGAGAACCGGCATCTTCCCTCGGTAATTGCGAGATGCGAGGCCGCCCCTAGCCTCTGCTCTGTCGGACTCAATGGTCACGGGTGGCCGCTGATTAGCCCTGGTGCTCACCTCTCAAAATTGCGAGTCCCTAATATAATTCTGGCTGTCGGCTGGAGAAGGGGGTATAAAATCGGCACTTGAGGGAACGCCGGGCCCTCAAGTTCGGGGCCCTCTAGCGGATTTTTGAGGTACTGCACTCCCATTGGAAATGCATGGGCGCTCCGTCCACTACCATGTAATTCCCTCACAATATCTGCCCCTGCGTGGCCGCGGGATGCTACTGCAGCCCCGTTGGTAATGAATGGGCCTTTCGGAGGCCATAAATACAGCGCCGCTGCATGGATTTTGGCGGTACTGCTGCTGTCGCTGAAAATACATGGACCCGTCTGAATGAATGGGCCTTTCGGAGGCCATAAACTCAGCGCCTCTGCATGGATTTTGGCGGTACTGCGGCTGTCGCTGAAAATACATGGACCCGTCTGAATGAATGGGCCTTTCGGAGGCCATAAATCCAGCGCCGCTGCATGGATTTTGGCGGTACTGCGGCTGTCGCTGAAAATACATGGACCCGTCTGAATGAATGGACAAAATATAAATCAGACACTACAGAACACAAGCATAATCCAAGATTACAAAATCATCTCAGCCTTTAAAAGAAACAAAAACCTGAAAGACTACTTAGTAAAAAGTAAATTACCAGAAATCAACATAACACAAAACGCAGGGCCCCACATTCTACAAACAAGCCACCACAGTTAGGAACACCGTCACCAACACAAACTACCTAATTAAACAAACAATCACACCTGCTACGGAAAACTGAAAATACATGGACCCGTCTGAATGTATGGGCCTTTCAGAGGCCATAAACTCAGCCAGCGCCGGGCCAGTGTTTGGGGTATTGTGCCCGCCACTAGTGGCTGAATACATAATAATAATAATAATAATAATAATTCCCTTGTATTGTCATTCTGTGTAACAATGTACACAGAACGAAATGTCGATTGCACTGGGCTAGTGTTGAGGGAACGTCGGGCCCTCAAGTTCGGTGGCTTGGAGCGGATTTTTGAGGTACTGCACTCCCATTGGAAATGCATGGGCGCTCCGTCCACTACCATGTAATTCCCTCACAATATCTGCCCCTGCGTGGCCGCGGGATGCTACTGCAGCCCCGTTGGTAATGAATGGGCCTTTCGGAGGCCATAAATACAGCGCCGCTGCATGGATTTTGGCGGTACTGCTGCTGTCGCTGAAAATACATGGACCCGTCTGAATGAATGGGCCTTTCGGAGGCCATAAACTCAGCGCCTCTGCATGGATTTTGGCGGTACTGCGGCTGTCGCTGAAAATACATGGACCCGTCTGAATGAATGGGCCTTTCGGAGGCCATAAATCCAGCGCCGCTGCATGGATTTTGGCGGTACTGCGGCTGTCGCTGAAAATACATGGACCCGTCTGAATGAATGGACAAAATATAAATCAGACACTACAGAACACAAGCATAATCCAAGATTACAAAATCATCTCAGCCTTTAAAGAAACAAAAACCTGAAAGACTACTTAGTAAAAAGTAAATTACCAGAAATCAACATAACACAAACGCAGGGCCCCACATTCTACAAACAAGCCACCACAGTTAGGAACACCGTCACCAACACAAACTACCTAATTAAACAAACAATCACACCTGCTACGGAAAACTGAAAATACATGGACCCGTCTGAATGTATGGGCCTTTCAGAGGCCATAAACTCAGCCAGCGCCGGGCCAGTGTTTGGGGTATTGTGCCCGCCACTAGTGGCTGAATACATAATAATAATAATAATAATAATAATTCCCTTGTATTGTCATTCTGTGTAACAATGTACACAGAACGAAATGTCGATTGCACTGGGCTAGTGTTGAGGGAACGTCGGGCCCTCAAGTTCGGTGGCTTGGAGCGGATTTTTGAGGTACTGCACTCCCATTGGAAATGCATGGGCGCTCCGTCCACTACCATGTAATTCCCTCACAATATCTGCCCCTGCGTGGCCGCGGGATGCTACTGCAGCCCCGTTGGTAATGAATGGGCCTTTCGGAGGCCATAAATACAGCGCCGCTGCATGGATTTTGGCGGTACTGCTGCTGTCGCTGAAAATACATGGACCCGTCTGAATGAATGGGCCTTTCGGAGGCCATAAACTCAGCGCCTCTGCATGGATTTTGGCGGTACTGCGGCTGTCGCTGAAAATACATGGACCCGTCTGAATGAATGGGCCTTTCGGAGGCCATAAATTCAGCGCCGCTGCATGGATTTTGGCGGTACTGCGGCTGTCGCTGAAAATACATGGACCCGTCTGAATGAATGGACAAAATATAAATCAGACACTACAGAACACAAGCATAATCCAAGATTACAAAATCATCTCAGCCTTTAAAAGAAACAAAAACCTGAAAGACTACTTAGTAAAAAGTAAATTACCAGAAATCAACATAACACAAACGCAGGGCCCCACATTCTACAAACAAGCCACCACAGTTAGGAACACCGTCACCAACACAAACTACCTAATTAAACAAACAATCACACCTGCTACGGAAAACTGAAAATACATGGACCCGTCTGAATGTATGGGCCTTTCGGAGGCCATAAACTCAGCCAGCGCCGGGCCAGTGTTTGGGGTATTGTGCCCGCCACTAGTGGCTGAATACATAATAATAATAATAATAATAATAATAATTCCCTTGTATTGTCATTCTGTGTAACAATGTACACAGAACGAAATGTCGATTGCACTGGGCTAGTGTTGAGGGAACGTCGGGCCCTCAAGTTCGGTGGCTTGGAGCGGATTTTTGAGGTACTGCACTCCCATTGGAAATGCATGGGCGCTCCGTCCACTACCATGTAATTCCCTCACAATATCTGCCCCTGCGTGGCCGCGGGATGCTACTGCAGCCCCGTTGGTAATGAATGGGCCTTTCGGAGGCCATAAATACAGCGCCGCTGCATGGATTTTGGCGGTACTGCTGCTGTCGCTGAAAATACATGGACCCGTCTGAATGAATGGGCCTTTCGGAGGCCATAAACTCAGCGCCTCTGCATGGATTTTGGCGGTACTGCGGCTGTCGCTGAAAATACATGGACCCGTCTGAATGAATGGGCCTTTCGGAGGCCATAAATCCAGCGCCGCTGCATGGATTTTGGCGGTACTGCGGCTGTCGTTGAAAATACATGGACCCGTCTGAATGAATGGGCCTTTCGGATTCCATAAACCCAGCGCCGCTGCATGGATTTTGGCGGTACTGCGGCTGTCGCTGAAAATACATGGACCCGTCTGAATGAATGGGCCTTTCGGAGGCCATAAACTCAGCGCCGCTGCATGGATTTTGGCGGTACTGCGGCTGTCGCTGAAAATACATGGACCCGTCTGAATGAATGGACAAAATATAAATCAGACACTACAGAACACAAGCATAATCCAAGATTACAAAATCATCTCAGCCTTTAAAAGAAACAAAAACCTGAAAGACTACTTAGTAAAAAGTAAATTACCAGAAATCAACATAACACAAACGCAGGGCCCCACATTCTACAAACAAGCCACCACAGTTAGGAACACCGTCACCAACACAAACTACCTAATTAAACAAACAATCACACCTGCTACGGAAAACTGAAAATACATGGACCCGTCTGAATGTATGGGCCTTTCGGAGGCCATAAACTCAGCCAGCGCCGGGCCAGTGTTTGGGGTATTGTGCCCGCCACTAGTGGCTGAATACATAATAATAATAATAATAATAATAATAATTCCCTTGTATTGTCATTCTGTGTAACAATGTACACAGAACGAAATGTCGATTGCACTGGGCTAGTGTTGAGGGAACGTCGGGCCCTCAAGTTCGGTGGCTTGGAGCGGATTTTTGAGGTACTGCACTCCCATTGGAAATGCATGGGCGCTCCGTCCACTACCATGTAATTCCCTCACAATATCTGCCCCTGCGTGGCCGCGGGATGCTACTGCAGCCCCGTTGGTAATGAATGGGCCTTTCGGAGGCCATAAATACAGCGCCGCTGCATGGATTTTGGCGGTACTGCTGCTGTCGCTGAAAATACATGGACCCGTCTGAATGAATGGGCCTTTCGGAGGCCATAAACTCAGCGCCTCTGCATGGATTTTGGCGGTACTGCGGCTGTCGCTGAAAATACATGGACCCGTCTGAATGAATGGGCCTTTCGGAGGCCATAAATCCAGCGCCGCTGCATGGATTTTGGCGGTACTGCGGCTGTCGCTGAAAATACATGGACCCGTCTGAATGTATGGGCCTTTCGGAGGCCATATACTCAGCTGAAGGTTGAGAACTTGGCTAGTGTTTGGGGACTTGTGCCCGCCACTAGTGGCTGAAATCCGGGCCGGTGTTTGGGGAATTGTGCGCGTATTATCGGGCCGGTGTTTGGGGATATGCGCGCGTATTATCGGACCGGTGTTTGGGGAATCGTGCCCGCCACTAGTGGCTGAATCCCGGGCTAGTGTTGGGGGACTTGTGCCCGCCAATAGTGGCTGAAATCCGCGCCGGTGTTTGGGGAATTGTGCGCGTATTATCGGGCCGGTGTTTGGGGATATGCGCGCGTATTATCGGACCGGTGTTTGGGGATTTGTGCCCGCCACTAGTGGCTGAGAACTTGGCTAGTGTTTGGGGACTTGTGCCCGCCACTAGTGGCTGAAATCCGGGCCGGTGTTTGGGGAATTGTGCGCGTATTATCGGGCCGGTGTTTGGGGATATGCGCGCGTATTATCGGACCGGTGTTTGGGGAATCGTGCCCGCCACTAGTGGCTGAATCCCGGGCTAGTGTTGGGGGACTTGTGCCCGCCAATAGTGGCTGAGAACTTGGCTAGTGTTGGGGGACTTGTGCCCGCCACTAGTGGCTGAAATCCGCGCCGGTGTTTGGGGAATTGTGCGCGTATTATCGGGCCGGTGTTTGGGGAATCGTGCCCGCCACTAGTGGCTGAATCCCGGGCTAGTGTTGGGGGACTTGTGCCCGCCAATAGTGGCTGAAATCCGCGCCGGTGTTTGGGGAATTGTGCGCGTATTATCGGGCCGGTGTTTGGGGATATGCGCGCGTATTATCGGACCGGTGTTTGGGGAATCGTGCCCGCCACTAGTGGCTGAATCCCGGGCTAGTGTTGGGGGACTTGTGCCCGCCAATAGTGGCTGAAATCCGCGCCGGTGTTTGGGGAATTGTGCGCGTATTATCGGGCCGGTGTTTGGGGATATGCGCGCGTATTATCGGACCGGTGTTTGGGGAATTGTGCCCGCCACTAGTGGCTGAGAACTGGGCTAGTGTTGGGGGACTTGTGCCCGCCACTAGTGGCTGAAATCCGGGCCGGTGTTTGGGGAATTGTGCGCGTATTATCGGGCCGGTGTTTGGGGATATGCGCGCGTATTATCGGGCCGGTGTTTGGGGATATGCGCGCGTATTATCGGACCGGTGTTTGGGGAATCGTGCCCGCCACTAGTGGCTGAATCCCGGGCTAGTGTTGGGGGACTTGTGCCCGCCAATAGTGGCTGAAATCCGCGCCGGTGTTTGGGGAATTGTGCGCGTATTATCGGGCCGGTGTTTGGGGATATGCGCGCGTATTATCGGACCGGTGTTTGGGGAATCGTGCCCGCCACTAGTGGCTGAATCCCGGGCTAGTGTTGGGGGACTTGTGCCCGCCAATAGTGGCTGAAATCCGCGCCGGTGTTTGGGGAATTGTGCGCGTATTATCGGGCCGGTGTTTGGGGATATGCGCGCGTATTATCGGACCGGTGTTTGGGGAATTGTGCCCGCCACTAGTGGCTGAATCCCGGGCTAGTGTTGGGGGACTTGTGCCCGCCACTAGTGGCTGAAATCCGCGCCGGTGTTTGGGGAATTGTGCGCGTATTATCGGGCCGGTGTTTGGGGATATGCGCGCGTATTATCGGACCGGTGTTTGGGGAATCGTGCCCGCCACTAGTGGCTGAATCCCGGGCTAGTGTTGGGGGACTTGTGCCCGCCAATAGTGGCTGAAATCCGCGCCGGTGTTTGGGGAATTGTGCGCGTATTATCGGGCCGGTGTTTGGGGATATGCGCGCGTATTATCGGACCGGTGTTTGGGGAATTGTGCCCGCCACTAGTGGCTGAGAACTGGGCTAGTGTTGGGGGACTTGTGCCCGCCACTAGTGGCTGAAATCCGGGCCGGTGTTTGGGGAATTGTGCGCGTATTATCGGGCCGGTGTTTGGGGATATGCGCGCGTATTATCGGGCCGGTGTTTGGGGATATGCGCGCGTATTATCGGACCGGTGTTTGGGGAATCGTGCCCGCCACTAGTGGCTGAATCCCGGGCTAGTGTTGGGGGACTTGTGCCCGCCAATAGTGGCTGAAATCCGCGCCGGTGTTTGGGGAATTGTGCGCGTATTATCGGGCCGGTGTTTGGGGATATGCGCGCGTATTATCGGACCGGTGTTTGGGGAATCGTGCCCGCCACTAGTGGCTGAATCCCGGGCTAGTGTTGGGGGACTTGTGCCCGCCAATAGTGGCTGAAATCCGCGCCGGTGTTTGGGGAATTGTGCGCGTATTATCGGGCCGGTGTTTGGGGATATGCGCGCGTATTATCGGACCGGTGTTTGGGGAATTGTGCCCGCCACTAGTGGCTGAGAACTTGGCTAGTGTTTGGGGACTTGTGCCCGCCACTAGTGGCTGAAATCCGGGCCGGTGTTTGGGGAATTGTGCGCGTATTATCGGGCCGGTGTTTGGGGATATGCGCGCGTATTATCGGACCGGTGTTTGGGGAATCGTGCCCGCCACTAGTGGCTGAATCCCGGGCTAGTGTTGGGGGACTTGTGCCCGCCAATAGTGGCTGAGAACTTGGCTAGTGTTGGGGGACTTGTGCCCGCCACTAGTGGCTGAAATCCGCGCCGGTGTTTGGGGAATTGTGCGCGTATTATCGGGCCGGTGTTTGGGGAATCGTGCCCGCCACTAGTGGCTGAATCCCGGGCTAGTGTTGGGGGACTTGTGCCCGCCAATAGTGGCTGAAATCCGCGCCGGTGTTTGGGGAATTGTGCGCGTATTATCGGGCCGGTGTTTGGGGATATGCGCGCGTATTATCGGACCGGTGTTTGGGGAATCGTGCCCGCCACTAGTGGCTGAATCCCGGGCTAGTGTTGGGGGACTTGTGCCCGCCAATAGTGGCTGAAATCCGCGCCGGTGTTTGGGGAATTGTGCGCGTATTATCGGGCCGGTGTTTGGGGATATGCGCGCGTATTATCGGGCCGGTGTTTGGGGATATGCGCGCGTATTATCGGACCGGTGTTTGGGGAATCGTGCCCGCCACTAGTGGCTGAATCCCGGGCTAGTGTTGGGGGACTTGTGCCCGCCAATAGTGGCTGAAATCCGCGCCGGTGTTTGGGGAATTGTGCGCGTATTATCGGGCCGGTGTTTGGGGATATGCGCGCGTATTATCGGACCGGTGTTTGGGGAATCGTGCCCGCCACTAGTGGCTGAATCCCGGGCTAGTGTTGGGGGACTTGTGCCCGCCAATAGTGGCTGAAATCCGCGCCGGTGTTTGGGGAATTGTGCGCGTATTATCGGGCCGGTGTTTGGGGATATGCGCGCGTATTATCGGACCGGTGTTTGGGGAATTGTGCCCGCCACTAGTGGCTGAGAACTGGGCTAGTGTTGGGGGACTTGTGCCCTCCAATAGTGGCTGAAATCCGGGCTAGTGTTGAGGGACTTGTGCCCGCCAATAGTGGCTGAAATCCGCGCCGGTGTTTGGGGAATTGTGCGCGTATTATCGGGCCGGTGTTTGGGGATATGCGCGCGTATTATCGGACCGGTGTTTGGGGAATCGTGCCCGCCACTAGTGGCTGAGAACTTGGCTAGTGTTTGGGGACTTGTGCCCGCCACTAGTGGCTGAAATCCGCGCCGGTGTTTGGGGAATTGTGCGCGTATTATCGGGCCGGTGTTTGGGGATATGCGCGCGTATTATCGGACCGGTGTTTGGGGAATTGTGCCCGCCACTAGTGGCTGAGAACTTGGCTAGTGTTTGGGGACTTGTGCCCGCCACTAGTGGCTGAAATCCGGGCCGGTGTTTGGGGAATTGTGCGCGTTTTATCGGGCCGGTGTTTGGGGATATGCGCGCGTATTATCGGACCGGTGTTTGGGGAATCGTGCCCGCCACTAGTGGCTGAATCCCGGGCTAGTGTTGGGGGACTTGTGCCCGCCAATAGTGGCTGAATCCCGGGCTAGTGTTGGGGGACTTGTGCCCGCCAATAGTGGCTGAAATCCGCGCCGGTGTTTGGGGAATTGTGCGCGTATTATCGGGCCGGTGTTTGGGGATATGCGCGCGTATTATCGGACCGGTGTTTGGGGAATTGTGCCCGCCACTAGTGGCTGAGAACTTGGCTAGTGTTTGGGGACTTGTGCCCGCCACTAGTGGCTGAAATCCGGGCCGGTGTTTGGGGAATTGTGCGCGTATTATCGGGCCGGTGTTTGGGGATATGCGCGCGTATTATCGGACCGGTGTTTGGGGAATCGTGCCCGCCACTAGTGGCTGAATCCCGGGCTAGTGTTGGGGGACTTGTGCCCGCCAATAGTGGCTGAAATCCGCGCCGGTGTTTGGGGAATTGTGCGCGTATTATCGGGCCGGTGTTTGGGGATATGCGCGCGTATTATCGGACCGGTGTTTGGGGAATCGTGCCCGCCACTAGTGGCTGAGAACTTGGCTAGTGTTTGGGGACTTGTGCCCGCCACTAGTGGCTGAAATCCGCGCCGGTGTTTGGGGAATTGTGCGCGTATTATCGGGCCGGTGTTTGGGGATATGCGCGCGTATTATCGGACCGGTGTTTGGGGAATTGTGCCCGCCACTAGTGGCTGAGAACTTGGCTAGTGTTTGGGGACTTGTGCCCGCCACTAGTGGCTGAAATCCGGGCCGGTGTTTGGGGAATTGTGCGCGTATTATCGGGCCGGTGTTTGGGGATATGCGCGCGTATTATCGGGCCGGTGTTTGGGGATATGCGCGCGTATTATCGGACCGGTGTTTGGGGACTTGTGCCCGCCACTAGTGGCTGAATCCCGGGCTAGTGTTGGGGGACTTGTGCCCGCCAATAGTGGCTGAAATCTGCGCCGGTGTTTGGGGAATTGTGCGCGTATTATCGGGCCGGTGTTTGGGGATATGCGCGCGTATTATCGGACCGGTGTTTGGGGAATTGTGCCCGCCACTAGTGGCTGAGAACTTGGCTAGTGTTTGGGGACTTGTGCCCGCCACTAGTGGCTGAAATCCGGGCCGGTGTTTGGGGAATTGCGCGCGTATTATCGGGCCGGTGTTTGGGGATATGCGCGCGTATTATCGGACCGGTGTTTGGGGAATTGTGCCCGCCACTAGTGGCTGAGAACTTGGCTAGTGTTTGGGGACTTGTGCCCGCCACTAGTGGCTGAAATCCGGGCCGGTGTTTGGGGAATTGTGCGCGTTTTATCGGGCCGGTGTTTGGGGATATGCGCGCGTATTATCGGACCGGTGTTTGGGGATATGCGCGCGTATTATCGGACCGGTGTTTGGGGAATTGTGCCC
>NW_028283158.1:47500-60000 GCF_059441175.1 Urocampus carinirostris
CCGCGGCGGACCGCGCGGAACCGAACCCCCGGTGTCCGGAGCCCCGGGAGGGACTCCGGTGTCCGGGGGCCGGCCCACGCGCGCGCTACGCGGCCCCTCGAGGGCTCCGGCCGACGGACGCGTTTGGCCGGGGAAAAAGGTAGCCGGTGGGAGCACCGTTTCGTCGCCCTGAACCTTCGTCTCGGGCGGGCGTCCCGACGCCGCCGCCATACGGCCGTTGTGATCCGTGCGGGGATCCGCTTGCTCGGCGACCCTCGCCGAGAGCAGCCCCGCGCCGCACGGACACGCGACACCGACGGGCGGACGGACGCCGGGGCGCCGGCCCGAACCGTTACCTTTAAAGGACGGGAGGTCGTCGAGGCGAGTGCCGCCCCGGAAGCGCGCGCCGGAAGCGCGAGAACCGCGCCGAGCTAGGGTCGTCGGCAGAGGGGGATTCCCCGGTTACGGGGGTCCCGCGCACGGCCGCCGCCTTTCGCCCGTCGCTGGCGGTCGCCTGTCGTCGCGCCGCGCCGCGCTACTGGGGTCGTCGGACGAGCGCGCTACCCCGCTCGCACGGAGGTAGCGCGACATCGCCCGCCGCCTTTTCTCGCGTCGCGCCGCGCCGCGTGGCGCCCGCCGAACTCGCTCCGACGCGCGGCCCGGGAGTGACCCGCGCCGCGCCCCCCGTCCCGTCCCGTCCCGGTCTACCCTCTTCCTCCGCCTGCGACGACCCGCCGCCCTCGGCGTCTGGCTCGTCGGGGGTGTACCGAGGCGGATCTGCTGCCGCTCGTACGTTAATGATCCTTCTGCAGGTTCACCTACAGAAACCTTGTTACGACTTTTACTTCCTCTAGATAGTCAAGTTCGACCGTCTTCTGGCACACCGCCGGAGCCGGGGCCGGCCCCGGCGGGGACTATCCGAGGACCTCACTAAGCCATCCGATCGGTAGTAGCGACGGGCGGTGTGTACAAAGGGCAGGGACTTAATCAACGCAGGCTAATGACCCGCGCTTACTGGGAATTCCTCGTTGGTGGGAAATAATTGCAATCCCCAGGCCCTGTCACGAGCGGGGTTCATAGGATTACCCGCGCCTGCCGGCGCGGGGATAGACGACGCGCTTACACGCTCAGTGTGGCGCGCGTGCAGCCCCGGACATCTAAGGGCATCACAGACCTGTTATTGCTCATTCTCGTGTGGCTGAGAGCCACTTGTCCCTCTAAGAAGTTTTCTGCCGCCGACCGCGCGGGGGGCCGCGGTACTATTTAGTATGTTTGAGTCTCGTTCGTTATCGGAATTAACCAGACAAATCGCTCCACCAACTACGAACGGCCATGCACCACCACCCACGGTATCGAGAAAGAGCCTTCAATCTGTCAATCCTTTCCGTGTCCGGGCCGGGTGAGGTTTCCCGTGTTGAGTCAAATTAAGCCGCATGCTCCACTCCTGGTGGTGCCCTTCCGTCAATTCCTTTAAGTTTCAGCTTTGCAACAATACTCCCCCCGGAACCCAGACACTTGGTCGGTTTCCCGGGTGCTGCTCGGCGGGTCATGGGAATAACGCCGCCGGATCGCGAGTCGGCATCGTTTATGGTCGGAACTAGGACGGTATCTGATCGTCTTCGAACCTCCGACTTTCGTTCTTGATTAATGAAAACATTCTTGGCAAATGCTTTCGCTCTCGTCCGTCTTGCGCCGGTCCAAGAATTTCACCTCTAGCGGCGCAGTACGAATGCCCCCGGCCGTCCCTCTTAATCATGGCCCCAGTTCATGACAACCCACAAAATAGAACCGGAGTCCTATTCCATTATTCCCAGCTGCGATATGCAGGGGCGGCCGTGTGGCCTGCTTTGAACACTCTAATTTCCTCAAAGTAAACGCTTCGGGCCCCGCGAGTGACACCCAGCGAAGGGCATCACGGGGGCTTTTGCCGAGAGGCAGGGGCTGGGACAGACGGATGCACGCCTCGCGGCGGACCGTCAGCTCGCGTCCCGGGGTCCAACTAGGAGCTTTTTAACTGCAGCAACTTTAAAATACGCTATTGGAGCTGGAATTACCGCGGCTGCTGGCACCAGACTTGCCCTCCAATGGATGCTGGCCGATGGGTTTGTGTTCGGCTCATTCCAATTACGGAGACTCGAACGAGTCCCGTATTGTTATTTTTCGTCACTACCTCCCCGTGTCGGGAGTGGGTAATTTGCGCGCCTGCTGCCTTCCTTGGATGTGGTAGCCGTTTCTCATGCTCCCTCTCCGGAATCGAACCCTGATTCCCCGTTACCCGTGGTCACCATGGTAGGCGCAGAGTCTACCATCGAAAGTTGATAGGGCAGACATTCGAATGAGTCGTCGCCGCCTCGGGTGGGCGAGCGATCGGCACGAGGTTATCCTGAGTCAACACAAAGGGGGGGCCGGGCCGGCGGAACGAGGACCGGCGCGCGCGGAGCCGCCCGCGCCGCTTACGCCCCCGCCCGGAGAGGCGGAGGCCGGACGCGGGGGACGCGCGCGACGGCTGAGCCCCCGCCCGCCGGACACCGCGTGGGTTTTTGTGTCTGATAAATGCACGCGTCCCCGGGGCGAGGCCGGAGCCCCGCCCGCGAGTCGGCGCTCGTTTGCATGTATTAGCTCTGGATTTGCCACAGTTATCCAAGTAACGGTGGAGCGATCAAAGGAACCATAACTGATTTAATGAGCCGTTCGCAGTTTCACTGTACTGGCCATTCGTACTTAGACATGCATGGCTTAATCTTGAAAACAAGCATATGCTACTGGCAGGATCAACCAGAGTGCGTCTGCCGCCGGGGGGGCGCTGCTGGTGGCGGTGCGGCCCTGGTCCGGGACGAGGCTGTGGCTACAGCCGGGCCCGGGGGGCCGCGCGACACTCGTATACGTTCGGACGGGCTGACGAGCGGGTGTCGTGAAACGATGTTTCGCGCGGAGCCCTAGCACGCGTGGCGTCGGGCTCCGCGACGGTCGGACGTCTGGGTGTGGCTCGAGACGGAAGCTCGACCTCGGTTCGTCTTGGTTCTGCCGCCAAAAGGTTCACGCCGAGGCATGGTTTCGCAAGAGGGCCCCGCGAGTGCCAGCCGTGGATCCCGCCTCACTCGTAACTCGTATCGGATTCGTCCGGCCTCACTTTCGTTCGCACATCGGACAGTTATACGTGTGCTTTAGTAGCTTCCGTTCCCTCTTAGTGAGGCCGTCCGTACGTACCGCCCCAGCTCTTTCTGAGGCGGGTATCCACTCGGCTCGGGGGGGCCCAACGTTTGCCTAGTATCCTCGGCGCTGGAGCTTGACCCGCAAAGCCGGAGGAGCCGCACGCCCGAACACCGGCTTGCGCCGGCCGACGTGGGCCCTCCGAGGCGGGTCTCGTGTGCCAATCGCTCAGTTGGGGAACCGGCAGGCCCGTGGGCCGACGCCGGCTCACCCGGGGGTGAAGGGTGCTTCGATGGAGGCCCCCTGTCAGCCTCCGCGGAAGTCCGGCTTCAATACTTTAAAGTTTGAAAAACTTAGACATTTTTCGAGAACCGGAGCTTAGAGGGGTACATGCAAAAGCCAGGGCCGCGGGAAGCGCCCTAAATACTTCAATACTTTAAAATTTGAAAAACTTAGAAATTTTTCGAGAACCGGCATCTTCCCTCGGTAATTGCGAGATGCGAGGCCGCCCCTAGCCTCTGCTCTGTCGGACTCAATGGTCACGGGTGGCCGCTGATTAGCCCTGGTGCTCACCTCTCAAAATTGCGAGTCCCTAATATAATTCTGGCTGTCGGCTGGAGAAGGGGGTATAAAATCGGCACTTGAGGGAACGCCGGGCCCTCAAGTTCGGGGCCCTCTAGCGGATTTTTGAGGTACTGCACTCCCATTGGAAATGCATGGGCGCTCCGTCCACTACCATGTAATTCCCTCACAATATCTGCCCCTGCGTGGCCGCGGGATGCTACTGCAGCCCCGTTGGTAATGAATGGGCCTTTCGGAGGCCATAAATACAGCGCCGCTGCATGGATTTTGGCGGTACTGCTGCTGTCGCTGAAAATACATGGACCCGTCTGAATGAATGGGCCTTTCGGAGGCCATAAACTCAGCGCCTCTGCATGGATTTTGGCGGTACTGCGGCTGTCGCTGAAAATACATGGACCCGTCTGAATGAATGGGCCTTTCGGAGGCCATAAATCCAGCGCCGCTGCATGGATTTTGGCGGTACTGCGGCTGTCGCTGAAAATACATGGACCCGTCTGAATGAATGGACAAAATATAAATCAGACACTACAGAACACAAGCATAATCCAAGATTACAAAATCATCTCAGCCTTTAAAAGAAACAAAAACCTGAAAGACTACTTAGTAAAAAGTAAATTACCAGAAATCAACATAACACAAACGCAGGGCCCCACATTCTACAAACAAGCCACCACAGTTAGGAACACCGTCACCAACACAAACTACCTAATTAAACAAACAATCACACCTGCTACGGAAAACTGAAAATACATGGACCCGTCTGAATGTATGGGCCTTTCAGAGGCCATAAACTCAGCCAGCGCCGGGCCAGTGTTTGGGGTATTGTGCCCGCCACTAGTGGCTGAATACATAATAATAATAATAATAATAATAATTCCCTTGTATTGTCATTCTGTGTAACAATGTACACAGAACGAAATGTCGATTGCACTGGGCTAGTGTTGAGGGAACGTCGGGCCCTCAAGTTCGGTGGCTTGGAGCGGATTTTTGAGGTACTGCACTCCCATTGGAAATGCATGGGCGCTCCGTCCACTACCATGTAATTCCCTCACAATATCTGCCCCTGCGTGGCCGCGGGATGCTACTGCAGCCCCGTTGGTAATGAATGGGCCTTTCGGAGGCCATAAATACAGCGCCGCTGCATGGATTTTGGCGGTACTGCTGCTGTCGCTGAAAATACATGGACCCGTCTGAATGAATGGGCCTTTCGGAGGCCATAAACTCAGCGCCTCTGCATGGATTTTGGCGGTACTGCGGCTGTCGCTGAAAATACATGGACCCGTCTGAATGAATGGGCCTTTCGGAGGCCATAAATCCAGCGCCGCTGCATGGATTTTGGCGGTACTGCGGCTGTCGCTGAAAATACATGGACCCGTCTGAATGAATGGACAAAATATAAATCAGACACTACAGAACACAAGCATAATCCAAGATTACAAAATCATCTCAGCCTTTAAAAGAAACAAAAACCTGAAAGACTACTTAGTAAAAAGTAAATTACCAGAAATCAACATAACACAAACGCAGGGCCCCACATTCTACAAACAAGCCACCACAGTTAGGAACACCGTCACCAACACAAACTACCTAATTAAACAAACAATCACACCTGCTACGGAAAACTGAAAATACATGGACCCGTCTGAATGTATGGGCCTTTCAGAGGCCATAAACTCAGCCAGCGCCGGGCCAGTGTTTGGGGTATTGTGCCCGCCACTAGTGGCTGAATACATAATAATAATAATAATAATAATAATTCCCTTGTATTGTCATTCTGTGTAACAATGTACACAGAACGAAATGTCGATTGCACTGGGCTAGTGTTGAGGGAACGTCGGGCCCTCAAGTTCGGTGGCTTGGAGCGGATTTTTGAGGTACTGCACTCCCATTGGAAATGCATGGGCGCTCCGTCCACTACCATGTAATTCCCTCACAATATCTGCCCCTGCGTGGCCGCGGGATGCTACTGCAGCCCCGTTGGTAATGAATGGGCCTTTCGGAGGCCATAAATACAGCGCCGCTGCATGGATTTTGGCGGTACTGCTGCTGTCGCTGAAAATACATGGACCCGTCTGAATGAATGGGCCTTTCGGAGGCCATAAACTCAGCGCCTCTGCATGGATTTTGGCGGTACTGCGGCTGTCGCTGAAAATACATGGACCCGTCTGAATGAATGGGCCTTTCGGAGGCCATAAATTCAGCGCCGCTGCATGGATTTTGGCGGTACTGCGGCTGTCGCTGAAAATACATGGACCCGTCTGAATGAATGGACAAAATATAAATCAGACACTACAGAACACAAGCATAATCCAAGATTACAAAATCATCTCAGCCTTTAAAAGAAACAAAAACCTGAAAGACTACTTAGTAAAAAGTAAATTACCAGAAATCAACATAACACAAACGCAGGGCCCCACATTCTACAAACAAGCCACCACAGTTAGGAACACCGTCACCAACACAAACTACCTAATTAAACAAACAATCACACCTGCTACGGAAAACTGAAAATACATGGACCCGTCTGAATGTATGGGCCTTTCGGAGGCCATAAACTCAGCCAGCGCCGGGCCAGTGTTTGGGGTATTGTGCCCGCCACTAGTGGCTGAATACATAATAATAATAATAATAATAATAATAATTCCCTTGTATTGTCATTCTGTGTAACAATGTACACAGAACGAAATGTCGATTGCACTGGGCTAGTGTTGAGGGAACGTCGGGCCCTCAAGTTCGGTGGCTTGGAGCGGATTTTTGAGGTACTGCACTCCCATTGGAAATGCATGGGCGCTCCGTCCACTACCATGTAATTCCCTCACAATATCTGCCCCTGCGTGGCCGCGGGATGCTACTGCAGCCCCGTTGGTAATGAATGGGCCTTTCGGAGGCCATAAATACAGCGCCGCTGCATGGATTTTGGCGGTACTGCTGCTGTCGCTGAAAATACATGGACCCGTCTGAATGAATGGGCCTTTCGGAGGCCATAAACTCAGCGCCTCTGCATGGATTTTGGCGGTACTGCGGCTGTCGCTGAAAATACATGGACCCGTCTGAATGAATGGGCCTTTCGGAGGCCATAAATCCAGCGCCGCTGCATGGATTTTGGCGGTACTGCGGCTGTCGTTGAAAATACATGGACCCGTCTGAATGAATGGGCCTTTCGGATTCCATAAACCCAGCGCCGCTGCATGGATTTTGGCGGTACTGCGGCTGTCGCTGAAAATACATGGACCCGTCTGAATGAATGGGCCTTTCGGAGGCCATAAACTCAGCGCCGCTGCATGGATTTTGGCGGTACTGCGGCTGTCGCTGAAAATACATGGACCCGTCTGAATGAATGGACAAAATATAAATCAGACACTACAGAACACAAGCATAATCCAAGATTACAAAATCATCTCAGCCTTTAAAAGAAACAAAAACCTGAAAGACTACTTAGTAAAAAGTAAATTACCAGAAATCAACATAACACAAACGCAGGGCCCCACATTCTACAAACAAGCCACCACAGTTAGGAACACCGTCACCAACACAAACTACCTAATTAAACAAACAATCACACCTGCTACGGAAAACTGAAAATACATGGACCCGTCTGAATGTATGGGCCTTTCGGAGGCCATAAACTCAGCCAGCGCCGGGCCAGTGTTTGGGGTATTGTGCCCGCCACTAGTGGCTGAATACATAATAATAATAATAATAATAATAATAATTCCCTTGTATTGTCATTCTGTGTAACAATGTACACAGAACGAAATGTCGATTGCACTGGGCTAGTGTTGAGGGAACGTCGGGCCCTCAAGTTCGGTGGCTTGGAGCGGATTTTTGAGGTACTGCACTCCCATTGGAAATGCATGGGCGCTCCGTCCACTACCATGTAATTCCCTCACAATATCTGCCCCTGCGTGGCCGCGGGATGCTACTGCAGCCCCGTTGGTAATGAATGGGCCTTTCGGAGGCCATAAATACAGCGCCGCTGCATGGATTTTGGCGGTACTGCTGCTGTCGCTGAAAATACATGGACCCGTCTGAATGAATGGGCCTTTCGGAGGCCATAAACTCAGCGCCTCTGCATGGATTTTGGCGGTACTGCGGCTGTCGCTGAAAATACATGGACCCGTCTGAATGAATGGGCCTTTCGGAGGCCATAAATCCAGCGCCGCTGCATGGATTTTGGCGGTACTGCGGCTGTCGCTGAAAATACATGGACCCGTCTGAATGTATGGGCCTTTCGGAGGCCATATACTCAGCTGAAGGTTGAGAACTTGGCTAGTGTTTGGGGACTTGTGCCCGCCACTAGTGGCTGAAATCCGGGCCGGTGTTTGGGGAATTGTGCGCGTATTATCGGGCCGGTGTTTGGGGATATGCGCGCGTATTATCGGACCGGTGTTTGGGGAATCGTGCCCGCCACTAGTGGCTGAATCCCGGGCTAGTGTTGGGGGACTTGTGCCCGCCAATAGTGGCTGAAATCCGCGCCGGTGTTTGGGGAATTGTGCGCGTATTATCGGGCCGGTGTTTGGGGATATGCGCGCGTATTATCGGACCGGTGTTTGGGGATTTGTGCCCGCCACTAGTGGCTGAGAACTTGGCTAGTGTTTGGGGACTTGTGCCCGCCACTAGTGGCTGAAATCCGGGCCGGTGTTTGGGGAATTGTGCGCGTATTATCGGGCCGGTGTTTGGGGATATGCGCGCGTATTATCGGACCGGTGTTTGGGGAATCGTGCCCGCCACTAGTGGCTGAATCCCGGGCTAGTGTTGGGGGACTTGTGCCCGCCAATAGTGGCTGAGAACTTGGCTAGTGTTGGGGGACTTGTGCCCGCCACTAGTGGCTGAAATCCGCGCCGGTGTTTGGGGAATTGTGCGCGTATTATCGGGCCGGTGTTTGGGGAATCGTGCCCGCCACTAGTGGCTGAATCCCGGGCTAGTGTTGGGGGACTTGTGCCCGCCAATAGTGGCTGAAATCCGCGCCGGTGTTTGGGGAATTGTGCGCGTATTATCGGGCCGGTGTTTGGGGATATGCGCGCGTATTATCGGACCGGTGTTTGGGGAATCGTGCCCGCCACTAGTGGCTGAATCCCGGGCTAGTGTTGGGGGACTTGTGCCCGCCAATAGTGGCTGAAATCCGCGCCGGTGTTTGGGGAATTGTGCGCGTATTATCGGGCCGGTGTTTGGGGATATGCGCGCGTATTATCGGACCGGTGTTTGGGGAATTGTGCCCGCCACTAGTGGCTGAGAACTGGGCTAGTGTTGGGGGACTTGTGCCCGCCACTAGTGGCTGAAATCCGGGCCGGTGTTTGGGGAATTGTGCGCGTATTATCGGGCCGGTGTTTGGGGATATGCGCGCGTATTATCGGGCCGGTGTTTGGGGATATGCGCGCGTATTATCGGACCGGTGTTTGGGGAATCGTGCCCGCCACTAGTGGCTGAATCCCGGGCTAGTGTTGGGGGACTTGTGCCCGCCAATAGTGGCTGAAATCCGCGCCGGTGTTTGGGGAATTGTGCGCGTATTATCGGGCCGGTGTTTGGGGATATGCGCGCGTATTATCGGACCGGTGTTTGGGGAATCGTGCCCGCCACTAGTGGCTGAATCCCGGGCTAGTGTTGGGGGACTTGTGCCCGCCAATAGTGGCTGAAATCCGCGCCGGTGTTTGGGGAATTGTGCGCGTATTATCGGGCCGGTGTTTGGGGATATGCGCGCGTATTATCGGACCGGTGTTTGGGGAATTGTGCCCGCCACTAGTGGCTGAATCCCGGGCTAGTGTTGGGGGACTTGTGCCCGCCACTAGTGGCTGAAATCCGCGCCGGTGTTTGGGGAATTGTGCGCGTATTATCGGGCCGGTGTTTGGGGATATGCGCGCGTATTATCGGACCGGTGTTTGGGGAATCGTGCCCGCCACTAGTGGCTGAATCCCGGGCTAGTGTTGGGGGACTTGTGCCCGCCAATAGTGGCTGAAATCCGCGCCGGTGTTTGGGGAATTGTGCGCGTATTATCGGGCCGGTGTTTGGGGATATGCGCGCGTATTATCGGACCGGTGTTTGGGGAATTGTGCCCGCCACTAGTGGCTGAGAACTGGGCTAGTGTTGGGGGACTTGTGCCCGCCACTAGTGGCTGAAATCCGGGCCGGTGTTTGGGGAATTGTGCGCGTATTATCGGGCCGGTGTTTGGGGATATGCGCGCGTATTATCGGGCCGGTGTTTGGGGATATGCGCGCGTATTATCGGACCGGTGTTTGGGGAATCGTGCCCGCCACTAGTGGCTGAATCCCGGGCTAGTGTTGGGGGACTTGTGCCCGCCAATAGTGGCTGAAATCCGCGCCGGTGTTTGGGGAATTGTGCGCGTATTATCGGGCCGGTGTTTGGGGATATGCGCGCGTATTATCGGACCGGTGTTTGGGGAATCGTGCCCGCCACTAGTGGCTGAATCCCGGGCTAGTGTTGGGGGACTTGTGCCCGCCAATAGTGGCTGAAATCCGCGCCGGTGTTTGGGGAATTGTGCGCGTATTATCGGGCCGGTGTTTGGGGATATGCGCGCGTATTATCGGACCGGTGTTTGGGGAATTGTGCCCGCCACTAGTGGCTGAGAACTTGGCTAGTGTTTGGGGACTTGTGCCCGCCACTAGTGGCTGAAATCCGGGCCGGTGTTTGGGGAATTGTGCGCGTATTATCGGGCCGGTGTTTGGGGATATGCGCGCGTATTATCGGACCGGTGTTTGGGGAATCGTGCCCGCCACTAGTGGCTGAATCCCGGGCTAGTGTTGGGGGACTTGTGCCCGCCAATAGTGGCTGAGAACTTGGCTAGTGTTGGGGGACTTGTGCCCGCCACTAGTGGCTGAAATCCGCGCCGGTGTTTGGGGAATTGTGCGCGTATTATCGGGCCGGTGTTTGGGGAATCGTGCCCGCCACTAGTGGCTGAATCCCGGGCTAGTGTTGGGGGACTTGTGCCCGCCAATAGTGGCTGAAATCCGCGCCGGTGTTTGGGGAATTGTGCGCGTATTATCGGGCCGGTGTTTGGGGATATGCGCGCGTATTATCGGACCGGTGTTTGGGGAATCGTGCCCGCCACTAGTGGCTGAATCCCGGGCTAGTGTTGGGGGACTTGTGCCCGCCAATAGTGGCTGAAATCCGCGCCGGTGTTTGGGGAATTGTGCGCGTATTATCGGGCCGGTGTTTGGGGATATGCGCGCGTATTATCGGGCCGGTGTTTGGGGATATGCGCGCGTATTATCGGACCGGTGTTTGGGGAATCGTGCCCGCCACTAGTGGCTGAATCCCGGGCTAGTGTTGGGGGACTTGTGCCCGCCAATAGTGGCTGAAATCCGCGCCGGTGTTTGGGGAATTGTGCGCGTATTATCGGGCCGGTGTTTGGGGATATGCGCGCGTATTATCGGACCGGTGTTTGGGGAATCGTGCCCGCCACTAGTGGCTGAATCCCGGGCTAGTGTTGGGGGACTTGTGCCCGCCAATAGTGGCTGAAATCCGCGCCGGTGTTTGGGGAATTGTGCGCGTATTATCGGGCCGGTGTTTGGGGATATGCGCGCGTATTATCGGACCGGTGTTTGGGGAATTGTGCCCGCCACTAGTGGCTGAGAACTGGGCTAGTGTTGGGGGACTTGTGCCCTCCAATAGTGGCTGAAATCCGGGCTAGTGTTGAGGGACTTGTGCCCGCCAATAGTGGCTGAAATCCGCGCCGGTGTTTGGGGAATTGTGCGCGTATTATCGGGCCGGTGTTTGGGGATATGCGCGCGTATTATCGGACCGGTGTTTGGGGAATCGTGCCCGCCACTAGTGGCTGAGAACTTGGCTAGTGTTTGGGGACTTGTGCCCGCCACTAGTGGCTGAAATCCGCGCCGGTGTTTGGGGAATTGTGCGCGTATTATCGGGCCGGTGTTTGGGGATATGCGCGCGTATTATCGGACCGGTGTTTGGGGAATTGTGCCCGCCACTAGTGGCTGAGAACTTGGCTAGTGTTTGGGGACTTGTGCCCGCCACTAGTGGCTGAAATCCGGGCCGGTGTTTGGGGAATTGTGCGCGTTTTATCGGGCCGGTGTTTGGGGATATGCGCGCGTATTATCGGACCGGTGTTTGGGGAATCGTGCCCGCCACTAGTGGCTGAATCCCGGGCTAGTGTTGGGGGACTTGTGCCCGCCAATAGTGGCTGAATCCCGGGCTAGTGTTGGGGGACTTGTGCCCGCCAATAGTGGCTGAAATCCGCGCCGGTGTTTGGGGAATTGTGCGCGTATTATCGGGCCGGTGTTTGGGGATATGCGCGCGTATTATCGGACCGGTGTTTGGGGAATTGTGCCCGCCACTAGTGGCTGAGAACTTGGCTAGTGTTTGGGGACTTGTGCCCGCCACTAGTGGCTGAAATCCGGGCCGGTGTTTGGGGAATTGTGCGCGTATTATCGGGCCGGTGTTTGGGGATATGCGCGCGTATTATCGGACCGGTGTTTGGGGAATCGTGCCCGCCACTAGTGGCTGAATCCCGGGCTAGTGTTGGGGGACTTGTGCCCGCCAATAGTGGCTGAAATCCGCGCCGGTGTTTGGGGAATTGTGCGCGTATTATCGGGCCGGTGTTTGGGGATATGCGCGCGTATTATCGGACCGGTGTTTGGGGAATCGTGCCCGCCACTAGTGGCTGAGAACTTGGCTAGTGTTTGGGGACTTGTGCCCGCCACTAGTGGCTGAAATCCGCGCCGGTGTTTGGGGAATTGTGCGCGTATTATCGGGCCGGTGTTTGGGGATATGCGCGCGTATTATCGGACCGGTGTTTGGGGAATTGTGCCCGCCAC
>NW_028283158.1:67500-82500 GCF_059441175.1 Urocampus carinirostris
GGGTCCCTGCGAAACCCCAGCCGCGGAGTGGGCGGGGACACGGGTCGCGCGCCACCCGCCGGGCGGACCGGCGGAATGTCGCGGAGGGCCCGAGCCTCGCCCGCGCGGACCGGGTTCTCGCGCCACCCGCCGGACGGACCGGCGGAATGTCGCGGAGGGCCCGGCCCGCGTCCGATCGATTGGAAAGCGCCGCTCAGACAGGCGTGGCCCCGGGGTAAAACCGGGGCCGCAATGTGCGTTCAAAGTGTCGATGATCAATGTGTCCTGCAAATCACATTAGTTCTCGCAGCTAGCTGCGTTCTTCATCGACGCACGAGCCGAGTGATCCACCGCTAAGAGTCGTACGTTTGGGCCCTTTTACGTCCGCCCGGGACGATCGGAGACAAATTCACGACAGGGTTTGTACCGGAGACGAACGCGCCGCGGGTGCCGTTCGGTCGCTCCCGCGAGCGAGCCCCTAACCCGCGGCGCGGTTACCGACGGGCGCGATACGCGCGACGCCGCGACGAGCCGAGCGGGTCGGGCGCGCGGCGCTGAGGCCGGCGCCCGGCGTCTCCCGCTCGGGGCCGCGACGGCGCCCGAGACGTGCGTCGGCCCGGGTAGGTCGGGCGCTCGGCGCTGAGGCCGGCGCCCGGCGTCTCCCGCTCGGGCCTGACACGACTCGGCGACCGGACTCGCCGGGTAGGTCGGGGGCTCGGCGCTGAGGCCGGCCCCCGGCGTCTCCTACCCGGACCCCGGAAGGCCATCCGACTTGGAAGCCCCGCCGCGCCGCGAAGCGACGCTTTGGGTGTTGCTACCCGTCAGCGAGTGGGTTTGGTTTACAAGGGCGGCGCGACCGCGCTGACACCGAGGGGGGACTGGCCCCCGACCCGGCCGCGGCCTGCCCGGACTATGGATGGACAGAGGAGACCGCGGCGGACCGCGCGGAACCGAACCCCCGGTGTCCGGAGCCCCGGGAGGGACTCCGGTGTCCGGGGGCCGGCCCACGCGCGCGCTACGCGGCCCCTCGAGGGCTCCGGCCGACGGACGCGTTTGGCCGGGGAAAAAGGTAGCCGGTGGGAGCACCGTTTCGTCGCCCTGAACCTTCGTCTCGGGCGGGCGTCCCGACGCCGCCGCCATACGGCCGTTGTGATCCGTGCGGGGATCCGCTTGCTCGGCGACCCTCGCCGAGAGCAGCCCCGCGCCGCACGGACACGCGACACCGACGGGCGGACGGACGCCGGGGCGCCGGCCCGAACCGTTACCTTTAAAGGACGGGAGGTCGTCGAGGCGAGTGCCGCCCCGGAAGCGCGCGCCGGAAGCGCGAGAACCGCGCCGAGCTAGGGTCGTCGGCAGAGGGGGATTCCCCGGTTACGGGGGTCCCGCGCACGGCCGCCGCCTTTCGCCCGTCGCTGGCGGTCGCCTGTCGTCGCGCCGCGCCGCGCTACTGGGGTCGTCGGACGAGCGCGCTACCCCGCTCGCACGGAGGTAGCGCGACATCGCCCGCCGCCTTTTCTCGCGTCGCGCCGCGCCGCGTGGCGCCCGCCGAACTCGCTCCGACGCGCGGCCCGGGAGTGACCCGCGCCGCGCCCCCCGTCCCGTCCCGTCCCGGTCTACCCTCTTCCTCCGCCTGCGACGACCCGCCGCCCTCGGCGTCTGGCTCGTCGGGGGTGTACCGAGGCGGATCTGCTGCCGCTCGTACGTTAATGATCCTTCTGCAGGTTCACCTACAGAAACCTTGTTACGACTTTTACTTCCTCTAGATAGTCAAGTTCGACCGTCTTCTGGCACACCGCCGGAGCCGGGGCCGGCCCCGGCGGGGACTATCCGAGGACCTCACTAAGCCATCCGATCGGTAGTAGCGACGGGCGGTGTGTACAAAGGGCAGGGACTTAATCAACGCAGGCTAATGACCCGCGCTTACTGGGAATTCCTCGTTGGTGGGAAATAATTGCAATCCCCAGGCCCTGTCACGAGCGGGGTTCATAGGATTACCCGCGCCTGCCGGCGCGGGGATAGACGACGCGCTTATACGCTCAGTGTGGCGCGCGTGCAGCCCCGGACATCTAAGGGCATCACAGACCTGTTATTGCTCATTCTCGTGTGGCTGAGAGCCACTTGTCCCTCTAAGAAGTTTTCTGCCGCCGACCGCGCGGGGGGCCGCGGTACTATTTAGTATGTTTGAGTCTCGTTCGTTATCGGAATTAACCAGACAAATCGCTCCACCAACTACGAACGGCCATGCACCACCACCCACGGTATCGAGAAAGAGCCTTCAATCTGTCAATCCTTTCCGTGTCCGGGCCGGGTGAGGTTTCCCGTGTTGAGTCAAATTAAGCCGCATGCTCCACTCCTGGTGGTGCCCTTCCGTCAATTCCTTTAAGTTTCAGCTTTGCAACAATACTCCCCCCGGAACCCAGACACTTGGTCGGTTTCCCGGGTGCTGCTCGGCGGGTCATGGGAATAACGCCGCCGGATCGCGAGTCGGCATCGTTTATGGTCGGAACTAGGACGGTATCTGATCGTCTTCGAACCTCCGACTTTCGTTCTTGATTAATGAAAACATTCTTGGCAAATGCTTTCGCTCTCGTCCGTCTTGCGCCGGTCCAAGAATTTCACCTCTAGCGGCGCAGTACGAATGCCCCCGGCCGTCCCTCTTAATCATGGCCCCAGTTCATGACAACCCACAAAATAGAACCGGAGTCCTATTCCATTATTCCCAGCTGCGATATGCAGGGGCGGCCGTGTGGCCTGCTTTGAACACTCTAATTTCCTCAAAGTAAACGCTTCGGGCCCCGCGAGTGACACCCAGCGAAGGGCATCACGGGGGCTTTTGCCGAGAGGCAGGGGCTGGGACAGACGGATGCACGCCTCGCGGCGGACCGTCAGCTCGCGTCCCGGGGTCCAACTAGGAGCTTTTTAACTGCAGCAACTTTAAAATACGCTATTGGAGCTGGAATTACCGCGGCTGCTGGCACCAGACTTGCCCTCCAATGGATGCTGGCCGATGGGTTTGTGTTCGGCTCATTCCAATTACGGAGACTCGAACGAGTCCCGTATTGTTATTTTTCGTCACTACCTCCCCGTGTCGGGAGTGGGTAATTTGCGCGCCTGCTGCCTTCCTTGGATGTGGTAGCCGTTTCTCATGCTCCCTCTCCGGAATCGAACCCTGATTCCCCGTTACCCGTGGTCACCATGGTAGGCGCAGAGTCTACCATCGAAAGTTGATAGGGCAGACATTCGAATGAGTCGTCGCCGCCTCGGGTGGGCGAGCGATCGGCACGAGGTTATCCTGAGTCAACACAAAGGGGGGGCCGGGCCGGCGGAACGAGGACCGGCGCGCGCGGAGCCGCCCGCGCCGCTTACGCCCCCGCCCGGAGAGGCGGAGGCCGGACGCGGGGGACGCGCGCGACGGCTGAGCCCCCGCCCGCCGGACACCGCGTGGGTTTTTGTGTCTGATAAATGCACGCGTCCCCGGGGCGAGGCCGGAGCCCCGCCCGCGAGTCGGCGCTCGTTTGCATGTATTAGCTCTGGATTTGCCACAGTTATCCAAGTAACGGTGGAGCGATCAAAGGAACCATAACTGATTTAATGAGCCGTTCGCAGTTTCACTGTACTGGCCATTCGTACTTAGACATGCATGGCTTAATCTTGAAAACAAGCATATGCTACTGGCAGGATCAACCAGAGTGCGTCTGCCGCCGGGGGGGCGCTGCTGGTGGCGGTGCGGCCCTGGTCCGGGACGAGGCTGTGGCTACAGCCGGGCCCGGGGGGCCGCGCGACACTCGTATACGTTCGGACGGGCTGACGAGCGGGTGTCGTGAAACGATGTTTCGCGCGGAGCCCTAGCACGCGTGGCGTCGGGCTCCGCGACGGTCGGACGTCTGGGTGTGGCTCGAGACGGAAGCTCGACCTCGGTTCGTCTTGGTTCTGCCGCCAAAAGGTTCACGCCGAGGCATGGTTTCGCAAGAGGGCCCCGCGAGTGCCAGCCGTGGATCCCGCCTCACTCGTAACTCGTATCGGATTCGTCCGGCCTCACTTTCGTTCGCACATCGGACAGTTATACGTGTGCTTTAGTAGCTTCCGTTCCCTCTTAGTGAGGCCGTCCGTACGTACCGCCCCAGCTCTTTCTGAGGCGGGTATCCACTCGGCTCGGGGGGGCCCAACGTTTGCCTAGTATCCTCGGCGCTGGAGCTTGACCCGCAAAGCCGGAGGAGCCGCACGCCCGAACACCGGCTTGCGCCGGCCGACGTGGGCCCTCCGAGGCGGGTCTCGTGTGCCAATCGCTCAGTTGGGGAACCGGCAGGCCCGTGGGCCGACGCCGGCTCACCCGGGGGTGAAGGGTGCTTCGATGGAGGCCCCCTGTCAGCCTCCGCGGAAGTCCGGCTTCAATACTTTAAAGTTTGAAAAACTTAGACATTTTTCGAGAACCGGAGCTTAGAGGGGTACATGCAAAAGCCAGGGCCGCGGGAAGCGCCCTAAATACTTCAATACTTTAAAATTTGAAAAACTTAGAAATTTTTCGAGAACCGGCATCTTCCCTCGGTAATTGCGAGATGCGAGGCCGCCCCTAGCCTCTGCTCTGTCGGACTCAATGGTCACGGGTGGCCGCTGATTAGCCCTGGTGCTCACCTCTCAAAATTGCGAGTCCCTAATATAATTCTGGCTGTCGGCTGGAGAAGGGGGTATAAAATCGGCACTTGAGGGAACGCCGGGCCCTCAAGTTCGGGGCCCTCTAGCGGATTTTTGAGGTACTGCACTCCCATTGGAAATGCATGGGCGCTCCGTCCACTACCATGTAATTCCCTCACAATATCTGCCCCTGCGTGGCCGCGGGATGCTACTGCAGCCCCGTTGGTAATGAATGGGCCTTTCGGAGGCCATAAATACAGCGCCGCTGCATGGATTTTGGCGGTACTGCTGCTGTCGCTGAAAATACATGGACCCGTCTGAATGAATGGGCCTTTCGGAGGCCATAAACTCAGCGCCTCTGCATGGATTTTGGCGGTACTGCGGCTGTCGCTGAAAATACATGGACCCGTCTGAATGAATGGGCCTTTCGGAGGCCATAAATCCAGCGCCGCTGCATGGATTTTGGCGGTACTGCGGCTGTCGCTGAAAATACATGGACCCGTCTGAATGAATGGACAAAATATAAATCAGACACTACAGAACACAAGCATAATCCAAGATTACAAAATCATCTCAGCCTTTAAAAGAAACAAAAACCTGAAAGACTACTTAGTAAAAAGTAAATTACCAGAAATCAACATAACACAAACGCAGGGCCCCACATTCTACAAACAAGCCACCACAGTTAGGAACACCGTCACCAACACAAACTACCTAATTAAACAAACAATCACACCTGCTACGGAAAACTGAAAATACATGGACCCGTCTGAATGTATGGGCCTTTCAGAGGCCATAAACTCAGCCAGCGCCGGGCCAGTGTTTGGGGTATTGTGCCCGCCACTAGTGGCTGAATACATAATAATAATAATAATAATAATAATTCCCTTGTATTGTCATTCTGTGTAACAATGTACACAGAACGAAATGTCGATTGCACTGGGCTAGTGTTGAGGGAACGTCGGGCCCTCAAGTTCGGTGGCTTGGAGCGGATTTTTGAGGTACTGCACTCCCATTGGAAATGCATGGGCGCTCCGTCCACTACCATGTAATTCCCTCACAATATCTGCCCCTGCGTGGCCGCGGGATGCTACTGCAGCCCCGTTGGTAATGAATGGGCCTTTCGGAGGCCATAAATACAGCGCCGCTGCATGGATTTTGGCGGTACTGCTGCTGTCGCTGAAAATACATGGACCCGTCTGAATGAATGGGCCTTTCGGAGGCCATAAACTCAGCGCCTCTGCATGGATTTTGGCGGTACTGCGGCTGTCGCTGAAAATACATGGACCCGTCTGAATGAATGGGCCTTTCGGAGGCCATAAATCCAGCGCCGCTGCATGGATTTTGGCGGTACTGCGGCTGTCGCTGAAAATACATGGACCCGTCTGAATGAATGGACAAAATATAAATCAGACACTACAGAACACAAGCATAATCCAAGATTACAAAATCATCTCAGCCTTTAAAAGAAACAAAAACCTGAAAGACTACTTAGTAAAAAGTAAATTACCAGAAATCAACATAACACAAACGCAGGGCCCCACATTCTACAAACAAGCCACCACAGTTAGGAACACCGTCACCAACACAAACTACCTAATTAAACAAACAATCACACCTGCTACGGAAAACTGAAAATACATGGACCCGTCTGAATGTATGGGCCTTTCAGAGGCCATAAACTCAGCCAGCGCCGGGCCAGTGTTTGGGGTATTGTGCCCGCCACTAGTGGCTGAATACATAATAATAATAATAATAATAATAATTCCCTTGTATTGTCATTCTGTGTAACAATGTACACAGAACGAAATGTCGATTGCACTGGGCTAGTGTTGAGGGAACGTCGGGCCCTCAAGTTCGGTGGCTTGGAGCGGATTTTTGAGGTACTGCACTCCCATTGGAAATGCATGGGCGCTCCGTCCACTACCATGTAATTCCCTCACAATATCTGCCCCTGCGTGGCCGCGGGATGCTACTGCAGCCCCGTTGGTAATGAATGGGCCTTTCGGAGGCCATAAATACAGCGCCGCTGCATGGATTTTGGCGGTACTGCTGCTGTCGCTGAAAATACATGGACCCGTCTGAATGAATGGGCCTTTCGGAGGCCATAAACTCAGCGCCTCTGCATGGATTTTGGCGGTACTGCGGCTGTCGCTGAAAATACATGGACCCGTCTGAATGAATGGGCCTTTCGGAGGCCATAAATTCAGCGCCGCTGCATGGATTTTGGCGGTACTGCGGCTGTCGCTGAAAATACATGGACCCGTCTGAATGAATGGACAAAATATAAATCAGACACTACAGAACACAAGCATAATCCAAGATTACAAAATCATCTCAGCCTTTAAAAGAAACAAAAACCTGAAAGACTACTTAGTAAAAAGTAAATTACCAGAAATCAACATAACACAAACGCAGGGCCCCACATTCTACAAACAAGCCACCACAGTTAGGAACACCGTCACCAACACAAACTACCTAATTAAACAAACAATCACACCTGCTACGGAAAACTGAAAATACATGGACCCGTCTGAATGTATGGGCCTTTCGGAGGCCATAAACTCAGCCAGCGCCGGGCCAGTGTTTGGGGTATTGTGCCCGCCACTAGTGGCTGAATACATAATAATAATAATAATAATAATAATAATTCCCTTGTATTGTCATTCTGTGTAACAATGTACACAGAACGAAATGTCGATTGCACTGGGCTAGTGTTGAGGGAACGTCGGGCCCTCAAGTTCGGTGGCTTGGAGCGGATTTTTGAGGTACTGCACTCCCATTGGAAATGCATGGGCGCTCCGTCCACTACCATGTAATTCCCTCACAATATCTGCCCCTGCGTGGCCGCGGGATGCTACTGCAGCCCCGTTGGTAATGAATGGGCCTTTCGGAGGCCATAAATACAGCGCCGCTGCATGGATTTTGGCGGTACTGCTGCTGTCGCTGAAAATACATGGACCCGTCTGAATGAATGGGCCTTTCGGAGGCCATAAACTCAGCGCCTCTGCATGGATTTTGGCGGTACTGCGGCTGTCGCTGAAAATACATGGACCCGTCTGAATGAATGGGCCTTTCGGAGGCCATAAATCCAGCGCCGCTGCATGGATTTTGGCGGTACTGCGGCTGTCGTTGAAAATACATGGACCCGTCTGAATGAATGGGCCTTTCGGATTCCATAAACCCAGCGCCGCTGCATGGATTTTGGCGGTACTGCGGCTGTCGCTGAAAATACATGGACCCGTCTGAATGAATGGGCCTTTCGGAGGCCATAAACTCAGCGCCGCTGCATGGATTTTGGCGGTACTGCGGCTGTCGCTGAAAATACATGGACCCGTCTGAATGAATGGACAAAATATAAATCAGACACTACAGAACACAAGCATAATCCAAGATTACAAAATCATCTCAGCCTTTAAAAGAAACAAAAACCTGAAAGACTACTTAGTAAAAAGTAAATTACCAGAAATCAACATAACACAAACGCAGGGCCCCACATTCTACAAACAAGCCACCACAGTTAGGAACACCGTCACCAACACAAACTACCTAATTAAACAAACAATCACACCTGCTACGGAAAACTGAAAATACATGGACCCGTCTGAATGTATGGGCCTTTCGGAGGCCATAAACTCAGCCAGCGCCGGGCCAGTGTTTGGGGTATTGTGCCCGCCACTAGTGGCTGAATACATAATAATAATAATAATAATAATAATAATTCCCTTGTATTGTCATTCTGTGTAACAATGTACACAGAACGAAATGTCGATTGCACTGGGCTAGTGTTGAGGGAACGTCGGGCCCTCAAGTTCGGTGGCTTGGAGCGGATTTTTGAGGTACTGCACTCCCATTGGAAATGCATGGGCGCTCCGTCCACTACCATGTAATTCCCTCACAATATCTGCCCCTGCGTGGCCGCGGGATGCTACTGCAGCCCCGTTGGTAATGAATGGGCCTTTCGGAGGCCATAAATACAGCGCCGCTGCATGGATTTTGGCGGTACTGCTGCTGTCGCTGAAAATACATGGACCCGTCTGAATGAATGGGCCTTTCGGAGGCCATAAACTCAGCGCCTCTGCATGGATTTTGGCGGTACTGCGGCTGTCGCTGAAAATACATGGACCCGTCTGAATGAATGGGCCTTTCGGAGGCCATAAATCCAGCGCCGCTGCATGGATTTTGGCGGTACTGCGGCTGTCGCTGAAAATACATGGACCCGTCTGAATGTATGGGCCTTTCGGAGGCCATATACTCAGCTGAAGGTTGAGAACTTGGCTAGTGTTTGGGGACTTGTGCCCGCCACTAGTGGCTGAAATCCGGGCCGGTGTTTGGGGAATTGTGCGCGTATTATCGGGCCGGTGTTTGGGGATATGCGCGCGTATTATCGGACCGGTGTTTGGGGAATCGTGCCCGCCACTAGTGGCTGAATCCCGGGCTAGTGTTGGGGGACTTGTGCCCGCCAATAGTGGCTGAAATCCGCGCCGGTGTTTGGGGAATTGTGCGCGTATTATCGGGCCGGTGTTTGGGGATATGCGCGCGTATTATCGGACCGGTGTTTGGGGATTTGTGCCCGCCACTAGTGGCTGAGAACTTGGCTAGTGTTTGGGGACTTGTGCCCGCCACTAGTGGCTGAAATCCGGGCCGGTGTTTGGGGAATTGTGCGCGTATTATCGGGCCGGTGTTTGGGGATATGCGCGCGTATTATCGGACCGGTGTTTGGGGAATCGTGCCCGCCACTAGTGGCTGAATCCCGGGCTAGTGTTGGGGGACTTGTGCCCGCCAATAGTGGCTGAGAACTTGGCTAGTGTTGGGGGACTTGTGCCCGCCACTAGTGGCTGAAATCCGCGCCGGTGTTTGGGGAATTGTGCGCGTATTATCGGGCCGGTGTTTGGGGAATCGTGCCCGCCACTAGTGGCTGAATCCCGGGCTAGTGTTGGGGGACTTGTGCCCGCCAATAGTGGCTGAAATCCGCGCCGGTGTTTGGGGAATTGTGCGCGTATTATCGGGCCGGTGTTTGGGGATATGCGCGCGTATTATCGGACCGGTGTTTGGGGAATCGTGCCCGCCACTAGTGGCTGAATCCCGGGCTAGTGTTGGGGGACTTGTGCCCGCCAATAGTGGCTGAAATCCGCGCCGGTGTTTGGGGAATTGTGCGCGTATTATCGGGCCGGTGTTTGGGGATATGCGCGCGTATTATCGGACCGGTGTTTGGGGAATTGTGCCCGCCACTAGTGGCTGAGAACTGGGCTAGTGTTGGGGGACTTGTGCCCGCCACTAGTGGCTGAAATCCGGGCCGGTGTTTGGGGAATTGTGCGCGTATTATCGGGCCGGTGTTTGGGGATATGCGCGCGTATTATCGGGCCGGTGTTTGGGGATATGCGCGCGTATTATCGGACCGGTGTTTGGGGAATCGTGCCCGCCACTAGTGGCTGAATCCCGGGCTAGTGTTGGGGGACTTGTGCCCGCCAATAGTGGCTGAAATCCGCGCCGGTGTTTGGGGAATTGTGCGCGTATTATCGGGCCGGTGTTTGGGGATATGCGCGCGTATTATCGGACCGGTGTTTGGGGAATCGTGCCCGCCACTAGTGGCTGAATCCCGGGCTAGTGTTGGGGGACTTGTGCCCGCCAATAGTGGCTGAAATCCGCGCCGGTGTTTGGGGAATTGTGCGCGTATTATCGGGCCGGTGTTTGGGGATATGCGCGCGTATTATCGGACCGGTGTTTGGGGAATTGTGCCCGCCACTAGTGGCTGAATCCCGGGCTAGTGTTGGGGGACTTGTGCCCGCCACTAGTGGCTGAAATCCGCGCCGGTGTTTGGGGAATTGTGCGCGTATTATCGGGCCGGTGTTTGGGGATATGCGCGCGTATTATCGGACCGGTGTTTGGGGAATCGTGCCCGCCACTAGTGGCTGAATCCCGGGCTAGTGTTGGGGGACTTGTGCCCGCCAATAGTGGCTGAAATCCGCGCCGGTGTTTGGGGAATTGTGCGCGTATTATCGGGCCGGTGTTTGGGGATATGCGCGCGTATTATCGGACCGGTGTTTGGGGAATTGTGCCCGCCACTAGTGGCTGAGAACTGGGCTAGTGTTGGGGGACTTGTGCCCGCCACTAGTGGCTGAAATCCGGGCCGGTGTTTGGGGAATTGTGCGCGTATTATCGGGCCGGTGTTTGGGGATATGCGCGCGTATTATCGGGCCGGTGTTTGGGGATATGCGCGCGTATTATCGGACCGGTGTTTGGGGAATCGTGCCCGCCACTAGTGGCTGAATCCCGGGCTAGTGTTGGGGGACTTGTGCCCGCCAATAGTGGCTGAAATCCGCGCCGGTGTTTGGGGAATTGTGCGCGTATTATCGGGCCGGTGTTTGGGGATATGCGCGCGTATTATCGGACCGGTGTTTGGGGAATCGTGCCCGCCACTAGTGGCTGAATCCCGGGCTAGTGTTGGGGGACTTGTGCCCGCCAATAGTGGCTGAAATCCGCGCCGGTGTTTGGGGAATTGTGCGCGTATTATCGGGCCGGTGTTTGGGGATATGCGCGCGTATTATCGGACCGGTGTTTGGGGAATTGTGCCCGCCACTAGTGGCTGAGAACTTGGCTAGTGTTTGGGGACTTGTGCCCGCCACTAGTGGCTGAAATCCGGGCCGGTGTTTGGGGAATTGTGCGCGTATTATCGGGCCGGTGTTTGGGGATATGCGCGCGTATTATCGGACCGGTGTTTGGGGAATCGTGCCCGCCACTAGTGGCTGAATCCCGGGCTAGTGTTGGGGGACTTGTGCCCGCCAATAGTGGCTGAGAACTTGGCTAGTGTTGGGGGACTTGTGCCCGCCACTAGTGGCTGAAATCCGCGCCGGTGTTTGGGGAATTGTGCGCGTATTATCGGGCCGGTGTTTGGGGAATCGTGCCCGCCACTAGTGGCTGAATCCCGGGCTAGTGTTGGGGGACTTGTGCCCGCCAATAGTGGCTGAAATCCGCGCCGGTGTTTGGGGAATTGTGCGCGTATTATCGGGCCGGTGTTTGGGGATATGCGCGCGTATTATCGGACCGGTGTTTGGGGAATCGTGCCCGCCACTAGTGGCTGAATCCCGGGCTAGTGTTGGGGGACTTGTGCCCGCCAATAGTGGCTGAAATCCGCGCCGGTGTTTGGGGAATTGTGCGCGTATTATCGGGCCGGTGTTTGGGGATATGCGCGCGTATTATCGGGCCGGTGTTTGGGGATATGCGCGCGTATTATCGGACCGGTGTTTGGGGAATCGTGCCCGCCACTAGTGGCTGAATCCCGGGCTAGTGTTGGGGGACTTGTGCCCGCCAATAGTGGCTGAAATCCGCGCCGGTGTTTGGGGAATTGTGCGCGTATTATCGGGCCGGTGTTTGGGGATATGCGCGCGTATTATCGGACCGGTGTTTGGGGAATCGTGCCCGCCACTAGTGGCTGAATCCCGGGCTAGTGTTGGGGGACTTGTGCCCGCCAATAGTGGCTGAAATCCGCGCCGGTGTTTGGGGAATTGTGCGCGTATTATCGGGCCGGTGTTTGGGGATATGCGCGCGTATTATCGGACCGGTGTTTGGGGAATTGTGCCCGCCACTAGTGGCTGAGAACTGGGCTAGTGTTGGGGGACTTGTGCCCTCCAATAGTGGCTGAAATCCGGGCTAGTGTTGAGGGACTTGTGCCCGCCAATAGTGGCTGAAATCCGCGCCGGTGTTTGGGGAATTGTGCGCGTATTATCGGGCCGGTGTTTGGGGATATGCGCGCGTATTATCGGACCGGTGTTTGGGGAATCGTGCCCGCCACTAGTGGCTGAGAACTTGGCTAGTGTTTGGGGACTTGTGCCCGCCACTAGTGGCTGAAATCCGCGCCGGTGTTTGGGGAATTGTGCGCGTATTATCGGGCCGGTGTTTGGGGATATGCGCGCGTATTATCGGACCGGTGTTTGGGGAATTGTGCCCGCCACTAGTGGCTGAGAACTTGGCTAGTGTTTGGGGACTTGTGCCCGCCACTAGTGGCTGAAATCCGGGCCGGTGTTTGGGGAATTGTGCGCGTTTTATCGGGCCGGTGTTTGGGGATATGCGCGCGTATTATCGGACCGGTGTTTGGGGAATCGTGCCCGCCACTAGTGGCTGAATCCCGGGCTAGTGTTGGGGGACTTGTGCCCGCCACTAGTGGCTGAATCCCGGGCTAGTGTTGGGGGACTTGTGCCCGCCAATAGTGGCTGAAATCCGCGCCGGTGTTTGGGGAATTGTGCGCGTATTATCGGGCCGGTGTTTGGGGATATGCGCGCGTATTATCGGACCGGTGTTTGGGGAATTGTGCCCGCCACTAGTGGCTGAGAACTTGGCTAGTGTTTGGGGACTTGTGCCCGCCACTAGTGGCTGAAATCCGGGCCGGTGTTTGGGGAATTGTGCGCGTATTATCGGGCCGGTGTTTGGGGATATGCGCGCGTATTATCGGACCGGTGTTTGGGGAATCGTGCCCGCCACTAGTGGCTGAATCCCGGGCTAGTGTTGGGGGACTTGTGCCCGCCAATAGTGGCTGAAATCCGCGCCGGTGTTTGGGGAATTGTGCGCGTATTATCGGGCCGGTGTTTGGGGATATGCGCGCGTATTATCGGACCGGTGTTTGGGGAATCGTGCCCGCCACTAGTGGCTGAGAACTTGGCTAGTGTTTGGGGACTTGTGCCCGCCACTAGTGGCTGAAATCCGCGCCGGTGTTTGGGGAATTGTGCGCGTATTATCGGGCCGGTGTTTGGGGATATGCGCGCGTATTATCGGACCGGTGTTTGGGGAATTGTGCCCGCCACTAGTGGCTGAGAACTTGGCTAGTGTTTGGGGACTTGTGCCCGCCACTAGTGGCTGAAATCCGGGCCGGTGTTTGGGGAATTGTGCGCGTATTATCGGGCCGGTGTTTGGGGATATGCGCGCGTATTATCGGGCCGGTGTTTGGGGATATGCGCGCGTATTATCGGACCGGTGTTTGGGGACTTGTGCCCGCCACTAGTGGCTGAATCCCGGGCTAGTGTTGGGGGACTTGTGCCCGCCAATAGTGGCTGAAATCTGCGCCGGTGTTTGGGGAATTGTGCGCGTATTATCGGGCCGGTGTTTGGGGATATGCGCGCGTATTATCGGACCGGTGTTTGGGGAATTGTGCCCGCCACTAGTGGCTGAGAACTTGGCTAGTGTTTGGGGACTTGTGCCCGCCACTAGTGGCTGAAATCCGGGCCGGTGTTTGGGGAATTGCGCGCGTATTATCGGGCCGGTGTTTGGGGATATGCGCGCGTATTATCGGACCGGTGTTTGGGGAATTGTGCCCGCCACTAGTGGCTGAGAACTTGGCTAGTGTTTGGGGACTTGTGCCCGCCACTAGTGGCTGAAATCCGGGCCGGTGTTTGGGGAATTGTGCGCGTTTTATCGGGCCGGTGTTTGGGGATATGCGCGCGTATTATCGGACCGGTGTTTGGGGATATGCGCGCGTATTATCGGACCGGTGTTTGGGGAATTGTGCCCGCCACTAGTGGCTGAATCCCGGGCTAGTGTTGGGGGACTAGTGGTCGTAAAACCGGGCCGGTGTTTGGGGACTTATAGGCCGACACTAGTGGCTCAAAACCGGGCTGCCGTTTGGGGACTTGTCGGGCCAACATTGGCTTGCAGCACTTGGAAAATTGCACTAAGTCCGATTGTCGGGTCACCAGGGGCTCGTGGGACTTAGAATTTGTGCCACTCCCCGGCCAGTGTTTGGGGACTGGCTGCCGCCTCCTGTGGGCCGGTCCCCGGCTGGTGTTTGGGGACCGGCTGCCGCCTCCTGTGGGCCGGTCCCCGGCTGGTGTTTGGGGACCGGCTGCCGCCTCCTGTGGGCCGGTCCCCGGCCGGTGTTTGGGGACCGGCTGCCGCCTCTTGTGGGCCGGTCCCCGGCTGGTGTTTGGGGACCGGCTGCCGCCTCCTGTGGGCCGGTCCCCGGCCGGTGTTTGGGGACCGGCTGCCGCCTCTTGTGGGCCGGTCCCCGGCTGGTGTTTGGGGACCGGCTGCCGCCTCCTGTGGGCCGGTCCCCGGCCGGTGTTTGGGGACCGGCTGCCGCCTCTTGTGGGCCGGTCCCCGGCTGGTGTTTGGGGACCGGCTGCCGCCTCCTGTGGGCCGGTCCCCGGCCGGTGTTTGGGGACCGGCTGCCGCCTCTTGTGGGCCGGTCCCCGGCTGGTGTTTGGGGACCGGCTGCCGCCTCTTGTGGGCCGGTCCCCGGCTGGTGTTTGGGGACTGGCTGCCGCCTCTTGTGGTTCGTCTCCTGGCTTGCGTTTGGGGACTGGCTGCCGCCTCTTGTGGGCCGGTCCCCGGCTGGTGTTTGGGGACTGGCTGCCGCCTCTTGTGGGCCGGTCCCCGGCTGGTGTTTGGGGACTGGCTGCC